>NC_134847.1:5833899-6136668 GCF_965363235.1 Mytilus galloprovincialis
CGGGACCAAAAATTAAGAGGCTTCATACATAGTTAGATTCGGCATATCAAAGAACCCCAATTATTCAATTTTTGATGAAATCACTGAAAGTTCAATGTTGGACCCTTTGGGCCCCTTATTCCTAAACTGTTAGGACCAAAACTCCCAAAATCTAACCCAACCTTCCTTTTATGGTCATAAACCTTGTGTTTAAATTTCATAGATTTCTATTTACTTATACTAAAGTTATGGTGCAAAAACCAAAAATAATGCTTATTTGGGCCCCTTTTTGGCCCCTAATTCATAAACTGTTGTGACCTCAACTCCAAAAATCAATCCCAACCTTCCTTTTGTGGTCATAAACCTTGTGTTAAAATTTCATTGATTTCTATTTACTTATACTAAAGTTATTGTGCGAAAACCAAGAATAATGCTTATTTGGGCCCTTTTTTGGCCCTTAATTCCTAAACTGTTGGAACCAAAACTCCCAAAATCAATCCCAACCTTCCTTTTGTGGTCATAAACCTTGTGTCAAAATTTCATAGATTTCTATTCACTTAAACTAAAGTTATAGTGCGAAAACCAAGAAAATGCTTATTTGGCCCCTAATTCCTAAAATGTTGGGACCAAAACTCCAAAAATCAATCCCAACCTTCCTTTTGTGGTCATAAACCTTGTGTTAAAATTTCATTGATTTCTATTCACTTTTACTAAAGTTAGAGTGCGAAAACTAAAAGTATTCGGACGACGACGACGACGACGCCAACGTGATAGCAATATACGACCAAAAAATTAAAATTTTTGCGGTCGTATAAAAACCCAGACCAAAACACAAAAACTTAACACTGAGCAATGAACCGTGAAAATGAGGTCAAGGTCAAATAAAACTTGTGCGAATGACATAGATCATAAAATGTCTCCATACATTAAATATAGTTGACCTATTGCTTATAGCCTTAGAAAACAAGAGGCTCTCAAGAGCCTGAATCGCTCACCTTAATTCTTTTGGTTAAATCTCTCATCAATGATTATTTTGGCTTTTCAATTTATTTAAATGTTTTTTGGATCGTCCTATTTTCTTCAAAAGCCAAAAAAAATAATCATTTTCTCCTATGTTCTATTTTAGCCATAGGAGCTATGTTTCTTGACATACAAGGAAATAAAATATAAAATTTATACTAGATACTCTGAAACTCATTTAGCCTAAGTTTGGCTGAAATTGATACAGCAGTTACAAAGGAGAAGATTTTTTAAAGTAAGTCAACATGATGAACAAATTGTGAAAAAAGTCTTTAAAGGGCAATAACTCCTTAAGGGGTCAATTGACAATTTTGGTCAAATTGACTTAATTGAAGATCTTACTTTGCTGAACATTATTGCTGTTTACAGTTTATTTCTATCTATAATTATATTCAAGATAATAAACAAAAACAGCAAAATTTCCTTAAAATTATCAATTCAGGGGCAGCAACCCAACAACAGGTTGTCTGATTCATCTGAAAATTTCAGGGCAGATAGAAATTGACCTAACAAACAATATTACCCACGTCAGATTTGCTCTAAATGCTTTGGTTTTTGAGTTATAAGCCAAAAACTGCATTTGACCCCTATGTTCTATTTTTAGCAATGGCGACCATGTTTGTTGATAGATCAAAACTTCGGATACACTTTACAAACTAGATACTCTAAGGAACATTCAGTTAAAGTTTGGAAGTATTTGGCCCAGTAGTTTCAGAGGAGAAGATTTTTGTAAAAGATTACTAAGATTTACGAAAAATGGTTAAAAATTTACTATAAAGGGCAATAACTCCTAAAGGGGTCAACTGACCATTTCCGTCATGTTGACTTATTTGTAAATCTTACTTTGCTGAACATTATTCCTGTTTACAGTTTATCTCTATCTATAATAATATTCAAGATAATAACCAACCAGGTGCTCCGCAGGGCGCAGCTTTATACGACCGCAGAGGTCGAACCCTGAACAGTTGGGGCAAGTATGGACAAAACATTCAAGCGTGATACAGCTCTGAATTTGGATTGTGATCAAATTTTTGACATTACATTGTTTTTTTTACACAAAACAAATGTCAAGATTTTACAAATCAATTAAAGATTTCTTCTTCAAACTTTTTAAATCTAAAATTATATTTGACACAGCATAGGTTTCTGACACAGAATGAATGTGGTCTAATGAACTTAAAAGTTTTTTTTTGCCTTTGAGCAATTCACTATGCTGTTGAATATTAATCCTCTCAAAAAAATGTTTGAAGAAATTTTCTTTTTATTTATGAAATCTGAAATGAGAAAAATTTAAACCCCCCCCCCCCTTTTTTTCACATCCCCGTTTCCCTTTTTCCAAAACTGATATCAATTCAAATTTCTAATGGAGTTTGCAACAATAACTACTCTTTTAAATACATCATAAAATATTAAAATGTAAAATAAAGTGCTTGTTATCACTGAATGGTAAAGATTGGTTGGTAGTAAAAGTGAATATACATTGTTTATTGTATAAAACAATAAAAAAAACTTCATCAGCAACATTTTATATTGGCAAATTTCCAATGAAGTTATTTACATAAAGTTATTGGCAAATAAAAATAGAAAATGACATCATAGTCATGTCTGGCAAATGTCCAACATACATTATCTAAAAACATTTTAGATAAGATAAGGAAAAAAAGCTTCATCAGCAACATTTTATATTGGCAAATTTCCAATGAAGTTATTTACATAAAGTTATTGGCAAATAAAAATAGAAAATGACATCATAGTCATGTCTGGCAAATTTCCAACATATATTATCAACTACTATTCTATACAAAGAAAGATAACTCCAATTGAAAATTAATTGCTATTGCACAATATTGTGCAATTAGATATTTCTTGCTATTGTGCAATACTGTGCAATTGAAAATTTCTTGCTATTGCACAATACTTGATATTGAATCCTGATTTGGACCAACTTGAAAAATGGGCCCATAATCAAAAATCAAAGTACATATTTAGATAAAGCATATCAAATAAGCCCAAGAATTTAATTTTTGTTAAAATCAAACTTAGTTTAATTTTGGACCCTTTGGACCTTAATATAGACCAATTTGAAAACTGGACCAAAAATTAAGAATCTACATACACAGTTAGATTTGGCATATCAAAGAACCCATTTATTCAATTTTTGATGAAATCAAACAAAGTTTAATTTTGGACCCCCATTTGGACCAACTTGAAAACTAGGCCAATAATTAAAAATCTAAGTACATTTTTAAATTCAGCATATCAAAGAACCCCAAGGATTCAATTTTTGTTAAAATCAAACTAAGTTTAATTTTGGACCCTTTGGACCTTAATGTAGACCAATTTGAAAACGGGACCAAAAATTAAGAATCTACATACATAGTTAGATTCGGCATATCAAAGAACCCCAATTATTCAATTTTTGATGAAATCACACAAAGTTCAATTTTGGACCCTTTGGGCCCCTTATTCCTAAACTGTTAGGACCAAAACTCCCAAAATCAAACCAAACCTTCCTTTTATGGTCATAAACCTTGTGTTTAAATTTCATAGATTTCTATTAACTTATACTAAAGTTATGGTGCAAAAACCAAAAATAATGCTTATTTGGGCCCCTTTTTGGCCCTTAATTCATAAACTGTTGTGACCTCAACTCCAAAAATCAATCCCAACCTTCCTTTTGTGGTCATAAACCTTGTGTTAATATTTCATTGATTTCTATTTACTTATACTAAAGTTATTGTGCGAAAACCAAGAATAATGCTTATTTGGGCCCTTTTTTGGCCCTTAATTCCTAAACTGTTGGAACCAAAACTCCCAAAATCAATCCCAACCTCTCTTTTGTGGTCATAAACCTTATGTTAAAATTTCATAGATTTCTATTCACTTAAACTAAAGTTATAGTGCAAAAACCAAGAAAATGCTTATTTGGGCCCTTTTTGGCCCCTAATTCCTAAAATGTTGGGACCAAAACTCCCAAAATCAATCCCAACCTTCCTTTTGTGGTCATAAACCTTGTGTTAAAATTTCATTGATTTCTATTCACTTTTACTAAAGTTAGAGTGCGAAAACTAAAAGTATTCGGACGACGACGACGACGACGACGACGCCAACGTGATAGCAATATACGACGAAAAATTTTTCAAATTTTGCGGTCGTATAAAAACAGCAAAATTTCCTTAAAATTACCAATTCAGGGGCAGCAACCCAACAACAGGTTGTCTGATTCATCTGAAAATTTCAGGGCAGATAGATCTTGACCTGATAAACAATATTACTCCTTGTCAGATTTGCTCTAAATGCTTTGGTTTTTGAGTTATAAGCCAAAAACTGCATTTGACCCCTATGTTCTATTTTTAGCAATGGCGACCATGTTTGTTGATAGATCAAAACTTCGGATACAATTTATAGATTAGATACCCTAAGGAACATTCAGTTAAAGTTTGAAAGTATTTGGCCCAGTAGTTTCAGAGGAGAAGATTCTTGAAATAGTTTACGACGACAGACGACGACAGACGACGGACGACGACGGACGCCAAGTGATGGCATAAGCTCACTTGTCCCTTTGGGACAGGTGAGCTAAAAAGACCAAAACTCAAAAAATTTACTTTCACCACTGAACCATGAAAATGAGGTCAAGGTCAGATGACATCTGCCAGTTGGACAGGTACACCTTTAATACAATCATTCCATACACCACATATAGTAAACCTATTGGATACAGTATAAGAAAAACAGACCAAAACACAAAAACTTAACTATAACCACTGAACCATGAAAATGAGGTCAAGGTCAGATGACACCTGTCAGTTGCACATGTACATCTTACAGTCCTTCCATGCACCGAATATACAAGACCTATTGCTTATAGTATCTGAATTATGGACTTGACCACCAAAACTTAACCTTGTTCACTGATCCATAAATTGAGGTCGAGGTCAAGTGAAAGCTGTCTGACGGGCATGAGGACCTTGCAAGGTACGCACATACCAAATATAGTTATCCTACTACTTATAATAAGAGAGAATTTAACATTACAAAAAATCTTAACTTTTTTTTCAAGTAGTCACTGAACCATGAAAATGAGGTCAAGGTCATTGGACATGTGACTGACGGAAACTTCGTAACATGAGGCATCTATATACAAAGTATGAAGCACCCAGGTCTTAAACCTTCTAAAATATAAAGCTTTTAAGAAGTAAGCTAACGCCGCCGCCGCCGCCGGATCACTATCCCTATGTCGAGCTTTCTGCAACTAAAGTTGCAGGCTCAACAAAAACTCTGCCTCATATCTTGACTTACATCTAGAAAATTGACAATGAGGAGAATAAAACTTTTAGACAGAAGCGATGTTTTTAGTTTCCCAATTGTGAACATTCCATTCTAATGTAGCAACATTCCAACAACGCCTGCATATGTAGTATATACTTTATCTCAATTGTTACAAATTAACAATATCCCAGAGCTTGCGTTTGCTATCATGATTTCCTCAATTAAAGGTTGTTGCTTACAAGGAAGATATTGAACAATGTTGAAACAAGAGAACAAAGAAGTAAAACTGAAATCATTTTTTTCAAAACTGTTAAAAGTGCCATCCCAATATGATTGAGTCTGATTGGTCAATATCATTATTGAATTTATGTTTCACGGAAGACGTTTCATTTGTTTTAATAACCGTCCTGTTTACATTTCCTTGAATGTGACCCACCAATTTAGACTTATCATGAGCAACACAACAGGTGTCACATGTGAAGCAGGGTCTGGTCACAATTCTAGAATACATTAGATCACCCCTTGATTTAGGTGAGGTTCATGTTGCCCTGTCTTTTGAGTTTTCTAGGTTGTGTTTTGTGTATAGTTGTTTGTGTGTTGGTGATTGCATGATCACTTTTTGTCTGGGTTTTTTTTCCACTTATGCGGTTTAAATTCATATACATATATCCTCTGGTTAACAGAAAGACAGATAGAATGGACAAAAAAGCATACCCCTTGCAAGTTTGTTGTGTGTGTAGGATATAATTACCCTAATTACGTTCATTATTTCAGAATGACTGTATTATGTAGTACATGTAGTATCTCATTGACATTATACCCACATCTCTCCTTTTTAATCTTTATTATACGTAGCTAAACAACAATGAGATCGGAGCCATCTCTGTGAACATTGATGTCAATAACGTGTGGTCACAAATTTGTATGAATAAGACCTGATATGAAGCACCTTTTAAAGTTATATAGAGCAGACACAATTTGTTAGGGACGGACACACCAACAGACAGACCTTTGACAGAGGAAATTGTATATATGTCATTACACACTCTAGTGTTTGGTCAAATATAAACTTTGTAATCATAACAGTTCGCAAGATGTAGAGAAGACATGATCTGTCCCTTAAGACATGGGGTTTTCAATTGAAACCAAATTTTTGACCTTGACCTTTGATATAGCAAGTTCTATATACATTACTAAGATGTAACAGTAAGTTTCTATAGTGTTTAACTATACATGTAGGTTCTACTTATATGAATATGTTTTTAATTTGATAGATTCTTTTGTGGTCTTTTTTGTAAAATTGCTTTTTTTTTAGATTGTAATACCATTGAACACAGTGATGACTGCTGTACCCATATATTGACTATTTTATTTATTATGTCTGTTTTGTTCATGCATCGTTGTAGATATATCGGAATTTGATGAGACTGTTATATGAGTGAGAGGTCTAGCGCTATAGAACCAGGTTCAATCCACCATTTTCTACATTTGAAAATGTCTGTACCAAGTCAGGAATATGACAGTTGTTGTCCATTCTTTTGATGTGTTTTGTCATTTGATTTTGCCATGTGATTAGGGACTTTCCGATTGAATTATCCTTGGAGTTCACTATTTTTGTGATTTTACTTTTTCATCACTTATATCCTTCCAAGCTGTGGTAAGTAATGTGCCATTTACCTTTCCATCATGAGGATGCACCAGGATGTTTCTATAGTGTTTAATTGTAAGTTTTACTTACATTACTTATATCCTTCCAAGCTGTGGTAAACAATGTGCCATCTACTTTGCCATCATGAAGATGTGCCAGTAAGTTTCTATAGTGTTTAATTCTTGCTAAATCTGATGCAGGTGTTGTTTCTGTAGTAACAGGTAGATCGTCATATCCATTTACCGGAGGAACCAAGGGCACGTTTGGCAGGTTCCTCAGCAGTGCTATCATCAGTGTCACATCAAAAGTCTTAGAATCTGTGATACCTGCTAACAAAACAAATGGTATTGAAGAATATTTTGTTAATTTTTGAAACTGTCTTTGAATTTTTAGACCAATCATCATAAATCAAATAACAAATAAAGTTTTTATACTTTGCCAAAATGTGAATTACCATGTCAATACATACATGTATAATATTTTATTATTTGAGTTTTAATATATCAGATAACTATCTAAAGTTATTAAAATCAATAAAGTGTTTCTACAATAAGGCATATCAATTTGATTTTATGTAAATTATCTGTTTATAAACAATGAATTTTTTGAAACACTGAAGTATGTTTTACACCAGGCGTGGTTATTGGCACAATTTTTCAGATTTTTAATTTATGTTAAATGCTCCGCAACATTGTATTTCATTTTACGTCCTACTGATTTGATATAACCAAAAGCTTGTCTTCATATCAAATGGTTTTCACTGAGAGCTTCTTGCAAGAAGCAAGTACTGTTCTCCTTGGACATGGCCCCTGTTTTTTCAGGATCAATGTTTCTTATTTATTTGTCTTTTGTTCATTCTGTATTCTGTTAGTGTTGCATTCCTTTTGAAATTTAGTCATTTTGTTATTAACTTAATCATGAGTTTAAAAAAAACCAACAGCAGTCACATACTTAACTATGAGAATTACAATTTTGCTTTATCCTACATTTTGGTCTTTTAATGTTAAACTTTTAATTCTTACACTAAATCTACACATTTTGCTTTGAGACCGAAAAATGATTAAAGCAGAACTTGCATTTTCAGATTAAGAAAAAGGTCGACATATAACACCCAGAAAGCATGATTTATCATCATTTGTTCTATAGCTTCTTGGGGCCTTCAGCAGCATCAAAACCCTTCCAAAAAAAAATTGGCCTCGCTCCGCTTGGCAAAATATGTTTGCCAATAATTAATAAAATAGCAATTTGCAGCAAAACTTGAATACTGTGTATGTAAATACATGTATATGCAGTTTGCAAGATTCATTCCTGCAGAGGATAATGGTTAATTGTAATTAAATGGCACTTAATGACAATGATTATACATAATTAAGTTACATGTATTATTTATAACATGTATAATAAAATTCATTTTAAAAAAAATTGTATGTTTTTAAATAGTATAAATATAGTTGTGAAAATGAATAATCAGTCCCTTGTTTTAATGAAAATGAAAAATCTTGCTTCAACAGTGCAGAAAATAAATAATCTGTCCTCTTAGTTTACAAAAATAAATAACTGATCCAAAACAAATCCTCCTGCCCCCCCCCCCCCCCCAGAATATCAAATGGTCGTCCCCTAACAGACCTGTAAATTTAGATATGATCTGGGTTAACTTATCAATCCTTAAAACAAATTATTCTAAAAGTTTACCAATAAAAAAAAGAAAATATGATTGTTCTATCGGTAAAAATATTATTGATTTTGTTATTAGTAAATTAGAACCCAACTTCAGTCATGTTTTTCTTTGAATGTTAATGACATCTTTGCACTAAATTCATTAATATTTGATTTTTTTCTAACTGATATATCATATATATTGAATATATGATTTTTAAATAGTTGTTTTTGTCTTTGCACTAGCTTTCAGCATGTTCAGCAGGAACATATATATATTTTTCCCAGCTTTTAGGTAGTATTGGTGTCTGTCGTCATCTTGGCATAATAGTCATCCACATAATATATTTTTAAACATTTCTAAAAGATCCATTACTTTTAATTGAGATGTCAGGTCGCAAAGTTCCCCCTTCTCTCGTTTAATTGTAGTGCCACTGTAACGGGAGTGGAAGTTTCCACTGGCCTGTTTTCCCGTTGTCTACCCAAGTTCTGGGATATTAGACAAACTACTCAGTAAAACCATGTAAACATAAAGATGTTTATTTTAAAGACATATAAATGGTTGAACATAAGTTTACATAAATAAATATATGGTGGTGGCTAGTCTACTTGTATAAATAAAGGTTCCATATTCGCAAGTCAAAGTATGAGCGTCTGCTCATTTCAAATCCTTAGTGTAAACTGCCCCGAACCAGGTGAGTGACGTCATACGTATAGTTCCTATGGACAATGAGCCCGGCCGAGCACGTGCCACAACAGGAAGTCCCGACAAGGATAATTTCATGGCCGGTCTCGGAAGAAAGAGTTACGGAACTATAAGTAATTCTAAAGTTAACCAATTTCCCCAAATAGATAGAATAAACAAGTAAACAAAGTGACCACCATTACACTCCCCCTCTCTTAAGACATAATGTGCACACACATTAGTCCTAAGTTGGGTGAGACATATACTTACCAATATTTAGAATAGAGCCATATATGAAGCAACAAATTAATCAATTTACTGTCAATGTCAATAAATAATTTGAAAAATAGTTCAAGATATTCAATAGTCTTTCACTAAATGTTCAAAAGTCACAAATACATCACAAGACATCATCATGGAGTAAGGAATCCAATTATAAAGTTCAAGCGGAGCATCCAGGCATACATCTTGTCCAAGGTTCCAGGTAGGTAAAGTAGTAAAATTCGTCTAGTAGTTTCCAAATCTGTAAAGTATTCCAAGTAAGTGTTTCCAAACATTTAATTCCATCATGTGGTTTAGTTACGTTCAAAATTATCGGCAAACATGCCAATATAAATTCCAATGTTCCCTCATTGTGGCCAGCTATCCGTGCACTGAAACAATTTCAGTTCTATCTCCCATATTTTGTCAGACACTGGAATAAATTAAGAAGCACATTCTTCTTATAAAATCCTGACTCACCAAGAGTCTTAAAAAGTCTATCATACACGAGCACTGAACCACTTTATCGGGTGCCCCAATATGTAATTTTATAAGTCACCGAAAGCATATATAGTCCATGGTATTACTTTAACCATATAAAACACACATTTCTATACTGAAATCCATACAAACAGATTATGTTTGTTTATTAAATATATTCAAAAATTAGAAAGTCATATAAAACAATTAGACTGTAATAATAAATCATTCCTCGTATTCCAGTAATCCCCAAACAATATCCTTAGCCATGTGGACAACATACCCATGTGTGAACCAATTAAGGTTTACAATAAAAATGTATACGCAAAATATATACCTATTCTCGCGCCATTCTAGCACCTAAGGTATTTCCAAAATTGCCTCTGTATACACCACCGAAAGCAGCTTCCAACAACAGCTAAGCTAATGAGTGTACGTTCTTCTATTATCTTTATTCTAGTCACAACTAGTACAAGACAACCCTTTCTCAACTGTATGACAAAAATGTCATTTTAATCCAAATCCTCCACAATTTTACATTTACTAAAGCGACATTGCTTAGCAACTGAAAAGATTCAGTATTATTTTCCTCAACTGACGTAACAATCCCACCAAACTGAAATAATTCAGTTTATTTCCAAAGATCAACGTAAAAATAAATATCAAGATGATATTATATTATAAATATAACCGAGTACAAAAACTGTACTTTTAATCCTTTTTACAATATTAAAATAAACCGGACAAATTTCCAGTATAATCCATGACTGCACTATACAAAATGTATAGCCTATGACTTACGATACCACTTTTAAGTTTGAGTATTGTTAATTCCCTCCTTTCCATGCAAGAAAGCTAAATTAGTGTTATTACATAAACACTGACAAGACATGGATATGCAGACAAAACTGCATGACAGAAATGCAAGTACAAATGTACTTTTTAATCCAAAACAATTTCAAGTATAATTAAAAACCAATTGTTCAGAGAACCATTGATGGTCTTTCCACCAGTAACGATTTTTTTTATATGAAAATATTAAAATTTGGTTTTAAAGGTCAATTTCAGCGTCAAATGACAACTTATTGTACGCTGATTCCAAAAATATAAGGTTTCTATACAAAAAGATATAAATAAGGGAGAAAATTTTCTACTTCCGGTTCAAAATATGTTACTTCCGGTACTGTCTTATAGTTTACTTGACGCTGATTCCAAAAATATATGGTTTTACATACTTTTACAATAATTTATTACAAAAATTATCTACTTCCGGTTTACAAAAGGTCACTTCCGGTTAGCTTTTTCAACGTCATATTGCTTGCAACCTAATGCAAAAAGTCTAATAGCTTTAACATAAATACATATGAGGTAAAAGCAAAGGTCAAAATCTAGAACGTTAAATTAACATATGACCTTGAGCTCTATTTCAAGGTAATAAACAAAGGACCTCAAATCAAAAGACTCTAGTTCTTTACTTTATATTGTTAATGAGTTATATTACCATACGACTGATATTAGATATAAAAGGGGTGAAAACTCGCATCAAATGTTTACGTACCCTTTTGACTAAAATTTATGTGTGTCGCGACTAACAATTGTGTGAAAATATTTTGTCGATATCTTATATGATTTCTGAAAATAAGAGATAACAAGCCAAAATCAAAAATTTGAACATGACCTTTACCTTTGACCTTGACCTCATTTTCATTTTTTTGGACCAAGGACCTCAAATCAAAAGACCCTAGGCCTCTATTACTTATGGTTTTCCAGTTACAAATTTATTTCATTTATTTCAATATCAAAGGGGAAATAACTCTCATATGGAGTCTTTATAAAGCTTCGGTCAAAATAAAACCTAACATCCTGAGGATATAAAGAGCAATTTGGAAAAATAAATTTGTCGCTTTCTTTTACGGTTGCCGAGGAGATCTGATAACAAGAAAAACAGTGTTTGGGGAGATAACTCTTACAAAGAAAAGTGCTTGGTTAAACAGGGTCAGTTTCAAAAGCGTATAGACTGTATGATATCATATACAAAAAAAACTAAGCGACATCTTTTGAAACATTTTTACACTGCAAGAAAAAAATTAGGCGGAAGAAAAAATAAATAATAATCAGAACAAAATCAATAGGTCTTTCCACACGGAAAGGTGGAAAGACCTAATTAAACAAATTATTTGACTTTCCAAATCCAAATATGACAACAAATATAAATCCCTTTTATTCCAACCATATTGCCGAAATAATGACAAACAAAATGTTTGTTTTAGTTATTGTCCTGAAATGTTGTCTACCCAAGTTCTGGCCATGGGATATTGGACAAAGTATGTAAAACTACGTAAATATAAACAAGATGTTTATTTAAAGACATATAAATGGTTGAACATAAGTTTACATAAATAAATACGGTGGTGGCTAGTCTACTTGTATAAATAAAGGTTCCATATTCGCAAGCCAAAGTATGAGCATCTGCTCATTTCAAATCCTTAGTGTAGATTGCCCCGAACCCGGTGAGTGATGTCATACTTATAGTTCCTATGGACAATGTCAGCCCGGCCGGGCATGTGCCAGAACAGAAAGTCCCGACAAGGATAATTTCATGGCCGGTCTCGAAACAAAGAGTTATTGTTTATTTTTACGTAGTTTTACGTACTTTGTCCAATATCCCAGAACTTGAGTAGACAACGGGAAAACAAAGCCAGTGGAAACTTCCACTCCCGTTACACCCAAAAATCACACTATTGGATGAGATAAGAAAGATATACTTACCACTGGTAGGAAACAGGCGATCCCACTGTGCCTTGTTAATAATTCTTTTTCCTCTCAAGTCATTCAGCTTTTGTTTCACTTTTTTATCATTTACAGTCAAACTTAAAGATGCTGGAGGAAATTCTTTATCAAACAGGACACGAACAGCATGTGGGGATATTCCAGTGAGTAACAATGACATTCGTACATAGTTTTCCTCTTCTTGTGAGAGAGCATTAGATGCCATATTGGTAAGCCTTTGAATATGTCACGATTATACGTAGTTACTTACATCAAATTGGTATCATAATGGGTTGTTATCAAAAGATGACTTGGTCTTTAGAAACTTCTTGTCGATTGCATGTTTGATAATTTATTTTACAGCTTATAAAACTTTTGGAATTTCAATTTGATTTCGACCTATCACATGTAAAAGTCCGCACATTTTTTGTTTCAAATGTTTATATTTAACATGTTTAACATGTAAAACCACAGTTGATTGTTTGTATCAATATCTTCCTCCATAACAACTGGACTTTTCAGTAGTAATTGAGCCCTAAAAGAACAAAATAAGATGATCCAGTAAAGTATTTCCCTATTATTTTTCCTGAAAAATTAAATTGATTGTAGTCCAGTCACAAATATTTCATGTATATTCTTAATATATTTGACTTGAGTCACTAAAATCAAACAAATTCACATTTTCATTTCTTGTCTGTATGCCAGGCCATTAGAAAATCTGTATTTTTTAGTAAATAATTAACTAGGAAAACATATTCTAGAATTTCTACACAGGCACTTGTTTCTATCCATACGAAGGTCGACTATCCATATAAAAAACCGAAAGTAGATATACATGTATATATAAAAGTGAAGTATTTACAGATTTTCAGCTTAACTAATTATGAAGATTTTCTTTACCTCGGCTTTATACTCGAATTACCTATGTATATGCTATTTCGTATAAAACAAAGCAGTGAAATATATAAATCATTCCGATTTAGGACCATTTCCTTGTCGTCCTACTTTCCCTGTTTATCTCCCCTTAAATTCCCGCCATAATTGAGGGGAGACAACTATCAGCCAGATAAACTCATGAACCACTGGCACTGTCAGAAAATTTTTACAAATTCCTACTTTGACTTAGTAAATATTAAAAGACAGTCGAAGTTATAGGTACAGATTTTTAAGTACAAATACTGTCATAGTTGTCTATCTTTTAATCCTTATCTTTTAATCCTGATGATGAAACCAAGGTGAGACTCATCATAACAAATGGACAAATATGGCTGTATAATTTTTCGCCTCAAAAACTACTCTGTGTACAGACTTACCTGTGCTGTTTGGAAAGTTTTAAGGCCTAGCATCCACTAGATATGTAAAATTTAAATGCATTTTGTGTTAAAGAAAGATAAATCTTTCTTGGTTTTTGATGAGCATTTATTTTCCTTTCTGCTGTTCTGCAGAAGATGTAAAAATAAACAAACACCTGAATTACTTTGATACTGTCCACTCAGATAAACTCATTAGGTGGCTTGGCAAGGTTTCTATCAGAAGTGTCATATTTTTTGTTATTTTATTCTTTACAGAAAGTGAATCAAATTAGTAAAAAAAAAATAAGGGGTCACGGACCATTTAAGGTTCCACACTATAAAAGTCAAAATATAGGACACTACAGAAACATCAAAATTTTGCCTGTATTTCTCATCCTAAAACGAATAAAGTTCTATACTATGGAAACATATGTGCATTTAAACATACATAACGTATACACATTGTGTAAATTGTAAATAAACTTGAATTTTTTGTGTTACGGGTCAAACCAGTTTTGTGGGTGAACACTAAATTTTCCAAAAAATCTGAAGGTCTGTGAGATGACCTAATTTGTTTAAAATTGGTATGAACGTTTACCGTCATGCGTCAAACAGCCATTTTCGTCTACCGTTAGCATCAAACATGTCAAATTGGTTAAAATTTTACAGTGATTCGTCAAAATATCCTTATAGTGATGATGGTGATTCGTCAGAGGTCTGAAATAATTATTGTTACTGTTGTTTTGGGAAAAAAAATTAGTGATATTCGTCAAAATCATTCGATTATTTTTATCGTCTAAAAGAAAGTGCATACTTTATTGTCATGCACCAAAAATTACCATTAACGCCATTTGGCAAGAATTTTTACCGTTATTCGTCATGAAGGTAGCCCCATCACCAACCTCATATGTCCATGTTTTAATTTATGTACAAGCTTCATATCTCATTGCTGTATCTTTTTATCGAGCCTTAGACTTAAGTCGAAAAAGCGAGATTAAGCGATCCTACATTCTGTCGTCATCGGTGTCGTCAGCGGCGGCATCCACAAATATTCACTCTGTGGTTAAAGTTTTTAAAATTCTAATAACTTTCTTAAACTATCCTTGGTTTGTACCAAACTTGGACAGAAGCTTGTTTATGATCATAAGATAGTATCCAGATGTAGATTTTGTAAAACAATTAATCCATTTTTTCCGTTTTTTACTTTAAATGGACTTAGATTTTCTGCCAGGAAACAACACATTCACTCTGTGGTTAAATTTTTAATTTGTACCAAACTTGGACAGAAGCTTGTTTATGATCAAAAGCTAGTATCTAGAAGGAAATTTTGTTAATATTTTTGTTAATATTTTTTACCCGTGTATCTGTATTTTACTTATAAATGGACTTAGTTTTTCTTCCAGTTAACATTACATCCAGTCTGCAGTTAAAGTTTTTAAAACATTTATTAGATTCATAAACTATCCTGGAATTTTACCAAACTTGAACAGAAGCTTCTTACAAAATTTTAAAAGATAGTAACAAGCGGAATTTTTTTATTGATTTTTTCCCTCATTTTTGATGAGCCTGCAATTTACAGGAAAAGTAGGTGAGACACTGGGTTCTGCAAAACCCTTACAAATTTTATCAAATAAAGATCAAAGTTTAGAAAATATCATATTTTTCTTCAATGGGTCCTGGACATCTGACGTCACAGATGTTGAGCTGTCGTATTTTCTAGCACATTAAATGCAAACTTAAAAAACAAGACATTTAAATAAATAAAATGATGGACCTGTTTAGGCCAAATAAAAAAACAAGTGTGTGTCCTATTACCATGATTATATTACACTCCCCTCCCTACTTTTAAGCTAAAAATAGCCTACTTTTTTTTGGTCATTTTTCAATAAGCATTGTCATCTGGTCATGACTGTTAAAGTCAGTATGTTCCTGCCATAGACCCAATATGAAAAAAAAATGTTAAAATAAAAACTACAAATGTACCTGGCTACTCTATTTTATTGTAAGATGTAATAAGAAACACACATATTTTATTTTTTTTGGCCTTATATGAGGGAAAAAGGGGGGGGGTCGGAGGGGTCCTGATCCCGAAATCCTGGTGTAAAAACTATGAAATCCCAGCATCCTAAATTCGAAACAAGAATTCCTGGAACTCAAAAGGATTAATCCCGAAATCAAGAGTTTAAAAACACCAGATACTGACGTCCCGAAAAAGGTCCTCCCCCCCCTGTTATATTAAGCTGTTGTCTGTTTTCTTTTTGATTATTGGTAAACAAAGGTTGATGTAGACTTAATAAATGTCTAGTACATATACATTGTAGTGATTGTACTTGCTAGAATTATTTGAAAATGCAACTTTTTATCCTGCAATCAGGCAACTAATGTACAAATAACAGGTAGACAAACACTTTTTTGCTTTATGTACGGTATCTCCTTGTTCAAATAAAGTCTCATGTAATTTGGCTTCCAGGTTGAGCAAACAGAAATGTGAATATTTCCTTTTCAGTTTTGGGTAACAATTGATTTTATTTATAATATGGCTAGGTCTTTTTCCTGGTCAACACTGAAAGTCAAATGATTTCATAAAAAATCAGAGAGAACTATTTGGATTTAAACAACTTAGACCGTTAAGTGCCAGATTTAAATTGCAGAATAAATTAAAAACAATACATTTACGTTATCTATGTCCAGTTTCTAAAGCTTTTACAAATAAATTTGTTTTTTTTCTGACAATTCACACATATTGTATGTATATTTATTCAAGGAATGACTAATAGTTTTTCTGTCTATGAAGAAACAACACAAAAAATGTGGTGCACACTGAATTAACTGTGTAGCGTGTTATTTTAAAGTGTGCACCATTTTTTATGTTATTTCGAATAGACAGAAAAAATATTACAGTTCAAGGACATACTATGTAGATGTGCATATCGACAGGAAATTACGGTTCAATTTTTTTTCTAGGAGTTATGCCCTTTGAACTTATTTGCTTCAATGTACTTCTGCAACAGTTTGTCATCTCAACTCCTCTGAAAACACACAACAGAATTTCATGAAATTTTGTAGATAATAAGGACATACTATGTATATTGACAGGAAATTATTATTCAATATTTTTTCTTATACAATTTTTTTTCTTATACTTATTTAATTTCTCCAATGACAATGTGGGGACATGGGGTATGTGAGCGTGCTCACTAAGGTTCTTTAATTTATGTTATTTCGAATAGACAGAAAAAATATTACAGTTATTTCTTATAATTTAATTGTAAATTCCGTTTTAAACAGGAGTAAACCATGAAATTTTTTTTGTCTATGTGATGATAAACAAAACGATGTCAGCCAATCAGAAGACGCGTTGCATCGAGCCAATATTAAATTAATATCTTGAAATAAATATAAAACAAATCAACCAATTTTAATTGGGTCAGTCTAGTATTACTGATTTCTCAGTCACCTCTAGGAAATTGGAAAAAATTAACTCAACAGTCAGGGGACTTACTGAAATAAGTGATTTTTAAATCACTTATTTGGGTAGCAAATTTGAGGTTTTGTCACAAATTGGGATTTTGTAGTTTTTTCAAAATTTTAAACACATAGGTTTAAATAATATCTTTTAATTAGTAAAATTAAAAAAAAATGAACTTTTTGCTTCTTTTAAGTAGCAAGTTTTATGCCTTTGATGCTATCATTTAGCTGAAAATTCAATTTTAATTGAAAAAATGCTGTAATAATGGCTTTACATAATGAACTGATACTTTCTTAAAAGATTTTTCCCAGCAGTGGGAGTATTTTTCCTGTGAAGTTCAAGGTTTCATCTTTCAGATTATGTAATAAAATTCTACTGTTCGCGATAAAAATTTCACTGTTCGGGGTGTTGAAATTAGTGGGGGGTTATTAAAAGAATGATACTTAAAGAAGTGATTTTTGGGAAGGAAATTGATGTCTGATACTTAAACAAGTGATTTTTATGTCATTATCCTAGATTCAGTACAAGGTCATCACCTGAAATGACCTGGTCATCCTA
Organism: Mytilus galloprovincialis; assembly: GCF_965363235.1. Taxonomy (NCBI): domain Eukaryota; kingdom Metazoa; phylum Mollusca; class Bivalvia; order Mytilida; family Mytilidae; genus Mytilus; species Mytilus galloprovincialis. The sequence goes on from NC_134847.1 coordinate 5,851,986, forward strand.
GACAACACAGATGTTGGTTCTGATAAGTTTAGCAACATAATTAGTTCCCTGGATCATTAGTATTCTATATTTAAAGCTACAATAAAATTAAATCACTTCTTCTAGTGATTAATTTGTACTACTTAAATAGGTGATTATTAAAGAAAGACAACTCTAACTTCCAACCTTTATGGAAATAATGTTACTTGAATCAGTGATTTAGAAAATCACTTATTTAAGTAAGTCCCCTGACTGCTCAAACAGAATATACAATATTGTGCATCTTTTTCAGTGATTCTGGTACCCACTTTAAAATATGACTGATGGTACCAGTCTTCAAGGGAAGAGTTCTGGGAAGGATAAACTTGGTGAAAAAGGAGTAGACATATTGGACATATTGGAAAAGGGACCAAGTTTTGAACTAAGTTCAGAAATGGAAAGTTTAGAATTGGGGTCAAGTGACCAAAGTCTGGAAGTCCAACCCCCTGTTAGGGATAGCATAGGTGAAATAAAAGTGACATATTTTTTGAGAGATATCAAACCTAAGATGGTGAATGCTTGGTCAACTTTGTTTAAAAATCATGAAAACAGGGTCAAGGTAAGTTCATAAGGTCACATAAAGGTCAACATTAAATAAACATGATAAGAAGAAGGCTGCAGTAGTGAAAGGCAATATATGTTTATAACACAAATTATACCCTACACACATATTATTACAATTTTGGTATTTTGAGTACAGTTGTGCAGCTGGGATTTAAAAAACACTTTTCAATTACTTAATTTACTTTAATTTATATGAAATAGTTTTATATACCCATTTATATATCACAATTGGTCAATACTACCTATTGATATATTTTCTCGGTAAAATTGCACCCCATTGATATATTTGACATATATATATATATATATATATATATATAAAAAAAGATTCATTCCAGTCATGCCAGTGGCACATATGAATATACCTTCATATAGGAAGAGTTCAAGAGACCCACCCACCCTGTGGTCAGAAATGTTGTAACACTTATTGCAGTGATGGATTCTATATTTCTTAAATGTCTGTCTAAGCAGAGGGGTGTGCTATTTGGATTTCCTCATGCTGTTTCTACATTATACTTAAGTTGTAAAGAATTCTAAAATTTGATTGATTTTATTGATTTAATCGTGCCACAGAAAAAAACATAATTAAATTTCAGATTTCATCAGGAGATATTTTCCGAGGGGCACCTGAAGCAGATGCTTTGGTAAGTTATTTTTAACTTATTTAATACTTGTAATGACAGTTGAGAATATTAAGTTGTATGATCACTGGTTAGATTCAAAATAGGTGTTACTATGGTTACAATATCAAAAGATTTGTTAAATATCCTAATGGCCTAGAATATTTTATAATAATGGTAATAATGATATCCTCTATTTAAAGAGCACAACCCAATTAGAATTTCCTTACATTTCCCTATAGGCCCTCATAAAATATTTAACATGGTCAGATGGTATAAACATGTACAACAAGTAATATATATACAAACAAGCAGTATATAATATATATATATATGCATAATCTGTTGTTCAGGGTTTTTTATGCCTGCCCAATAGTGCAGAAGGCATTAAGTTTTGCCCTCGTCTGTACGTACATCTGTTCATCTCAAAATTGGTTTCCATTCTCCAACTTTAGTTTGTCACAACAAAAGTTTTGAATTTTGGTAGTGTCACTTTTTACCATTTTAGAGTATTGTCTTTTTAAATACCACCGCAAAAATTTTAATTTTTTGGTCGTATATTGCTAAAAAAGGGCCCAAATAAGCATTATTCTTGGTTTTCGCACAATAACTTTAGTACAAGTAAATAGAAATCAATGAAATTTAAACACAAGGTTTATGACCACAAATGGAAGGTTGGGATTGATTTTTGGAGTTAGGGTCACAACAGTTTATGAATTAGGGGCCAAAAAGGGGCCCAAATAGGCATTATTTTTGGTTTTTGCACCATAACTTTAGTATAAGTAAATAGAAATCTATGAAATTTACACACAAGGTTTATGACCATAAAAGGAAGGTTGGGTTTGATTTTGGGAGTTTTGGTCCCAACAGTTTAGGAATAAGGGGCCCAAAGGGTCCAAAATTGAACTTTGTGTGATTTCATCAAAAATTGAATAATTGGGGTTCTTTGATATGCCGAATCTAACTATGTATGTAGATTCTTAATTTTTGGTCCCGTTTTCAAATTGGTCTACATTAAGGTCCAAAGGGTCCAAAATTAAACTAAGTTTGATTTTAACAAAAATTGAATCCTTGGGGTTCTTTGATATGCTGAATTTAAAAATGTACTTAGATTTTTAATTATTGGCCTAGTTTTCAAGTTGGTCAAAATGGGGGTCCAAATTTAAACTTTGTTTGATTTCATTAAAAATTGAATAAATGGGTTCTTTGATATGCCAAATCTAACTGTGTATGTAGATTCTTAATTTTTGGTCCAGTTTTCAAATTGGTCTACATTAAGGTCCAAAGGGTCCAAAATTAAACTAAGTTTGATTTTAACAAAAATTAAATTCTTGGGCTTATTTGATATGCTTTATCTAAACATGTACTTTGATTTTTGATTATGGGCCCAGTTTTCAAGTTGGTCCAAATCAGGATTCCATATCAAGTATTGTGCAATAGCAAGAAATTTTCAATTGCACAGTATTGCACAATAGCAAGAAATATCTAATTGCACAATATTGTGCAATAGCAATTAATTTTCAATTGGAGTTTTCTTTCTTTGTATAGAATAGTAGTTGATAATATATGTTGGAAATTTGCCAGACATGACTATGGTGTCATTTTCTATTTTTATTTGCCAATAACTTCATGTAAATAACTTCATTGGAAATTTGCCAATATAAAATGTTGCTGATTAAGCTTTTTTTCCTTATCTTATCTAAAATGTTTTTAGATAATGTATGTTAGACATTTGCCAGACATGACTATTTACATTTTGGATATTGAACCATAATAGTTTAATATTAAATTTAAAAACTTTAAATTCTAATTTTCATTTCTTAAACCAAATTCATAATGTGACATAAACCTATGTTGGGTCAACTATTTTATCACAATCCACATTTATAGCTGTATCAAACTTAAAAGTTGTGTCCATACTTGTTCTCATTTCAGATTTCATAAATAAGAAGAAAATTTCTTCAAACATTTTTTTGACAGGATTAATATTCAACAGCATAGTGAATTGCTCAAAGGCAAACAAAATTTTAAGTTCATTAGACCACATTCATTCTGTGTCAGAAACCTATGCTGTGTCAACTATTTAATTTTAGATTTAAATAAGTTTGAAGAAGAAATCTTTAATTGATTTGTAAAATCTTGACGTTTGTTTTGTGTAAAAAACTCATATAATGTCAAAAATTTGATCACATTCCAAATTCAGAGCTGTATCACGCTTAAATGTTTTGTCCATACCTGCCCCAACTATTCAGGGATCGCCCTCTGCGGTCGTATAAAGCTGCGCCCTGCGGAGCACCTGGTTACAAATTGAAATATTGCTGAATTTTGCCTCAACCAAATGTTATGAAACTTATACTTAATGCTCCTTACATTGTAAGTTTGAATTTTGGTGGTGTCACTTTTACAGCTCTAGAGTAATGCCCCTTTACAAATGGAAAAAAATATTTTTCTTTTTTGTTTTCTAACTTAAGTTTGCCTCAACTTAATTTTATGAAACATATACACATGCTTTTAACCACAAAACTCAGATCAAGTTTGAATAATTTGGTTGTGTCACTTCAACCATTCTAGAGTTATGCACGGTTACAAATGGGAAAAAAGCTGGATTTTTAGTTTCCTTTCTTCAACTTTAGTTTGCCTCAACCAAATGTTATGAAACTTCAACCCCATGTACACAATGCTCATTGCGACAAAACTCAGATCCAGTACAAATTTGGGTAGCATCAGATCATGTCATCCCTTATACAGTTCTTCAGTTATGTCCCTTTTTAACATTATATGCAAGGGAGGGTATACCTATGTCCCATGGATGAATCCCAAACTTATCCACAAATGGTTCAAGATAAAATCTTACAGATATTTCTTATTATGACAAAAAAGGAGAACAAACTATTATTGTAAACATGGTAAAAAAGGCTATTGCCATTTGTTTTCATTTTGCAAAATAAGTCCAGTTAACAACATTGCCAGATCTGTCAATTTTTCTAATTTTATTTTTTCGTTGTTGTGGTTGATAAGTGTTTCTTGCTTTTTATAAAGGTTATACCATTGGTTTTCCTGTTTGAATGGTTTTACACTAGTCATTTGGAGCCCTTTATAGCCTGTTGTTGGGTGTGAGCCAAGGCTCCATGTTGAAGACCGTACTTTGACCTATAATGGTTTACTTTTACAAATTGTGATTTGGACGAAGAGTTGTTTCATTGGCTTATGACGTTTATCATATAATGTTAACGTTGTGTGTCATTTTATATGGCTGAACAATGGCTTCTATCATGTTATGTTGTTTCGGTGGCTTAATAATGGCTTCATTTAATTTTCAGGTATCACCAGCAAATAGTTTTGGCTTTATGGATGGGGGTATAGATATGGTCTATACTAATCTGTTTGGATGGCAAATGTAAGCTTCTGTATTTATAAACCAGTCAATTTTCTTTTAATATTTTTCTGACTGAAAGCCAAATCTCTATAATACACCTTCAATTTGAAAGTATTAATAATGAAGATGTGGTGCTATTGCCAAAGAGACAGATATCCACAAGAGTTCCAAGGAAATGGATAATTGCAATTAAAGGCCACCCACTATATAGCTTTTAACTTTTAGAAAAACCCCATTGTATATAGTACAGCCAGTATAGTTGGCTACAAGAGGACCTGTCATGAAAAATTTGAAACAATTCAAACAAGAAAACCAATATATCCTAATTCATAAAAATACATGTATAATTTATGAAAGAAGTTTATATTAAGGATTTATAAATTTTATGTTATGCAATGTTTACATACGTTGAGATGAAGATCTACAACAGCAATAAAAGCGCTGTTCCTTTTATTTTTGTGTGTTTATTTTAGCAGGCAACTCTCCATCCAAGTCACAATTTGTAAAAGTAAACCATTATAGATAAAAGTACAGCTTTCAATATGGAGCCTAAGTTGCTCATACTGAACAGCAAGCTGTAAAAGGCCCCAAATATGGCTAGTGTAAATCATTCAAACAGGAAAACCCATAGTTTAAATATCTATATATAAAAAAAAAAGGGAAAGGAGAAACATGTATATTAACCGCATCAACAAACTACAACCATCTCTGTTTAGAACATCTCAAGAGTTATAACAATGTATAATGATACAATCCATGAGTTCAAATCAATATCAGCTCTCAGACTTTAAGCTCTCTGTCAGATATGTTTCTTTGTCAAATGCAACATGTCTTTATACAATATTCTCTTTATTATATTGAATTTGTACATATATGCATAGAACATTTATTAAATTTGAAGAAATATCATTTTTCCAAATTTAATTATAACAATCTGCCTTCTTTGGGTTTTTTTTAAGGCAAAAAAGACTACAGAAAGTGATACGAGAAGACTATAATGGTGAAAATATTGTAGTAGGTATTAATATTGACTTTTGATATGATAACTGTAAGTTTTAACTATGTTGGTACATGAGTAAATGAGATTTAATGGGATCGAGGACTATATGTCAATAACTATGTTGGTACATGAGTAAATGAGATTTAATGGGATCGAGGACTATATGTCAATAACTATGTTGGTACATGAGTAAATGAGATTTAATGGGATCGAGGACTATATGTCCATAAGAACAAACTGAAAAAAGATACCTCTGAGGTCAACTTACTGTAAATTCAGAAATTATTGGGATGTTTTATTATTGCCAAAATGCTGCAGGGTTATAATTACAAAATTTAAACTCATTTTAATAACAATGATTTGTATGAATTAAACCGTAATTTTCTCAATATCTCAAAATTTTAAATCGCATTTTAGTCCAAAATAAAAAATTGCCATAATAAATGCTTGAAATAATTTCTGAATTTACAGTACTATCTTTAAAAGAGATGCCTTTGCCTTTTATAGCATGTAAAAGTTTTGTAATACTATCTTAAGGGGGTGGCCATACCTTTTATAGGCTCTAAAAGGTTTAAGTTATATGTATACTATCTTAAAGAAGTGCTTGTACCTTTTAAAGGCTCTAATCAACTAAGTCACATGACACATCTTTTGAAGAGCTGCCATCAACACCAAATTATATTTTTTTATAAATTTTTAAGGCAATAAAAATCTGATAAAGAATCAGACAGTTTCTGATCGTATTCCTGAAAGGCTCATAAACATATGGTATATTTAAACAAGGTTTTTAACACACTTTGTTTAGTTGGACCAATTTAAGCTATTTCTCTCACTTAATAAGAGGAGCAAGATACCAGAGGGACAGTCAAACTCATAGATCGAAAGATAAACTGACAATGCCATAGTAAAAAAAAGAAAAAGAAAAACAGACAAATAATAGTACACAAGACACAAACATATGAAAACTTAAGACTAAGCAACACTAACCCCACCAAAAACTGGGGGTGATCTCAGGTGCTTGGGAAGGGTTTAAGCAGATCCAGTTCCGCATGTGGCACTAGTCATGTGCGCTCTCATTTAAAATTTACATTGGTCATCTCCATCCATCTGTTACATTATGTACAATGTATTGTTCATTAAAGTTGTTTTACTTTTAGGGAAATGCCATTATTATTCCAGCTTATGGTGAAGAGCCAGATGAAGAAAGAATTGAAAATATGAAGAAATTTAATTTATGTGGTGGAAGGCCAATAAAGTTTCTAATTTCTGCTCCAACAATGAGAGTTCCAAAAGATGTGATGAGTACATCTAATGCTTTCCTGGCATTTAGAGCTACAATCATAGCTGGTATGCTTTAATAAGAATACCTGTTTCATTTAAAACCAGAGGCAGATTTAGAGGGTTTCTTAGGGGGCTGAGCCCCCTCTATTGTGGGAAAAATTTGTTGATTTTATAGGGAATTACTGGAGCATGACTGGAGTGGGCCCCCTCTTATGCAGTGCAACCTTCTCCCTCCCCTTATGGTAATTTCTGGATCCGCCACTGAAAACATACAAGTACTAGTCAGAGGTTAAGGCTTGTTTCTCTTAAACAAAAAATCTTTATAAATTTTATATTAAACTTGTCACTTATGATGTGGTAACTTGTAATGAGAGAAAAATCCTCGTTGAATTTAAGACTTAAATTACCTCAAAGGTCATGGATAAATAAAAAAGACCACAGTTTGTGCAGAAAGATGGTTTCTTGATGCTAAATCAAACATTTCTAGTGGGATCAAAATCTTAATTGGATTTATATTGTCATTTATAATGGGATAAATTGATATTTAGGTCACTATATCTAAGGTCAGAGTCATACAACTAATAGAGTTGTACAATTTTACTGTCTAAAGTCAGAACAGAAATGAATCATTCCTAAAAGTAAACAGAATAAAGTTTGCCATCAGGTTACTAAAAGGGGTTTTCCCTTAATATGATATGAAGTAATGGGGTTTGTAAGCCTGCTAAGTAGATGTTCTTTTACAAATGTTTTATTTTGATTTGTAATGTGGAAACAAATTTTTTATCTCCCTTTTTGATAACACACTTAATTTTCACAATACTCTTCGAGCATAATATTTTTCCTCTGTGTCTTTGTGTAAACTTTGCATAACATTGCTTGCAACTTTTTGTTAAAATTTGGCTAAAAGTTGGCTTATTTGTAATTGCAGTTGAGAAACACAACAGAAACCCAGAAAATGAACCAATCAGAAGTGTCCTATGTCCAGGTCTTGGGACTGCTGTTGGCAGAATGCCATTTGACAGATGTGCTTTCCAGGTTTGTTATTAATACTTCATGATTGATTTTACATGTACACATGTATATGTTCTTATAATGTAGGTCAGACGTCTACTAGTTCTCTAGTGTAAAGAAGGATTGATTTTACATATGTACACATGTATATGTTCTTATAATGTAGGTCAGACGTCTACTAGTTCTCTAGTGTAAAGAAGGATTGATTTTACATATGTACACATATATATGTTCTTATAATGTAGGTCAGACATCTACTAGTTCTCTAGTGTAATGAAGGATTGATTTTACATATGTACACATGTATATGTTCTTATAATGTAGGTCAGACGTCTGCTCGTTCTCTAGTGTAAAGAAGGATTGATTTTACATATGTACACATGTATATGTTCTTATAATGTATGTCAGACATCTACTAGTTCTCTAGTGTAAAGAAGGATTGATTTTACATGTATGCACATGTATATGTTCGTATAATGTAGGTCAGACATCTACAGTTCTCTAGTGTAAAGAAGGATTGATTTTACATATGTACACATGTATATGTTCTTATAATGTAGGTCAGACATCTACTAGTTCTCTAGTGTAAAGGAGGATTGATTTTACATATGTATGCACATGTATATGTTCTTATAATGTAGGTCAGACTGGTACTAGTTCTCTAGTGTAAAGAAGGATTGATTTTACATGTATGCACATGTATATGTTCGTATAATGTAGGTCAGACATCTACTCGTTCTCTAGTGTAAAGAAAGATTGATTTTACATATGTACACATGTATATGTTCTTATAATGTAGGTCAGACATCTACTAGTTTTCTAGTGTAAAGAAGGATTGATTTTACATATGTATACATGTATATGTTCTTATAATGTAGGTCAGACATCTACTAGTTTTCTAGTGTAAAGAAGGATTGATTTTACATATGTACACATGTATATGTTCTTATAATGTAGGTCAGACATCTACAGTTCTCTAGTGTAAAGAAGGATTGATTTTACATATATACACATGTATATGTTCTTATAATGTAGGTCAGACATCTCGGCTGTTGTTTGCTCTATGGTCGGGTGGTTGTCGCTTTGACATATTCACCATTTCCTTTCTCAATTTTATCTACTAGTTCTCTAGTGTAAAGAAGGATTGATTTTACATATGTACACATGTATATGTTCTTATAATGTAGGTCAGACATCTACTAGTTCCTTAGTGTAAAGAAGGATTGGTTTTACATATGTACACATGTATATGTTCTTATAATGTAGGTCAGACATCTACTAGTTCTCTAGTGTAAAGAAAGATTGATTTTACATATGTACACATGTATATGTTCTTATAATGTAGGTCAGACAGCTACTAGTTCTTTATGTAAGGAAGGATTGATTTTACATGTATGCACATGTATATGTTCGTATAATGTAGGTCAGACATCTACAGTTCTCTAGTGTAAAGAAGGATTGATTTTACATGTATGCACATGTATATGTTCTTATAATGTAGGTCAGACATCTACTAGTTCTCTAGTGTAAAGAAGGATTGATATTACATATGGACACATGTACAAATGTATATGTTCTTATAATGTAGGTCAGACAGCTACTACTTCTCTAGTGTAAAGAAGGATTGATTTTACATGTATGCACAAGTACATGTTCTTATAATGTAGGTCAGACAGCTACTACTTCTCTAGTGTAAAGGAGGATTGATTTTACATATGTACACTTGTATATGTTCTTATAATGTAGGTCAGACATCTACAGTTCTCTAGTGTAAAGAAGGATTGATTTTACATATATGCACATGTATATGTTCTTATAATGTAGGTCAAACATCTACTAGTTCTCTAGTGTAAAGGAGGATTGATTTTACATATGTACACATGTATATGTTCTTATAATGTAGGTCAGACATCTACTAGTTTTCTAGTGTAAAGAAAGATTGATTTTACATATGTACACATGTATATGTTCTTATAATGTAGGTCAGACAACTACTAGTTCTTTATGTAAGGAAGGATTGATTTTACATGTATGCACATGTATATGTTCGTATAATGTAGGTCAGACATCTACTAGTTCTCTAGTGTAAAGAAGGATTGATTTTACATGTATGCACATGTATATGTTCGTATAATGTAGGTCAGACATCTACTAGTTCTCTAGTGTAAAGAAGGATTGATTTTACATATGGACACATGTACAAATGTATATGTTCTTATAATGTAGGTCAGACAGCTACTACTTCTCTAGTGTAAAGAAGGATTGATTTTACATGTATGCACAAGTATATGTTCTTATAATGTAGGTCAGACAGCTACTACTTCTCTAGTGTAAAGGAGGATTGATTTTACATATGTACACTTGTATATGTTCTTATAATGTAGGTCAGACATCTACAGTTCTCTAGTGTAAAGAAGGATTGATTTTACATATATGCACATGTATATGTTCTTATAATGTAGGTCAAACATCTACTAGTTCTCTAGTGTAAAGGAGGATTGATTTTACATATGTACACATGTATATGTTCTTATAATGTAGGTCAGACATCTTCAGTTCTCTAGTGTAAAGAAGGATTGATTTTACATATGTACACATGTATATGTTCTTATAATGTAGATCAGACATCTACTAGTTCTCTAGTGTAAAGAAGGATTGATTTTACATATGTACACATGTATATGTTCTTATAATGTAGGTCTGACATCTACTAGTTCCCTAGTGTAAAGAAGAATTGATTTTACATATGTACACATGTATATGTTCTTATAATGTAGGTCAGACATCTACTAGTTCTCTAGTGTAAAGAAGGATTGATTTTACATATGTACACATGTATATGTTCTTATAATGTAGGTCAGACATCTACTAGTTCCCTAGTGTAAAGAAGAATTGATTTTACATGTGTACACATGTATATGTTCTTATAATGTAGGTCAGACATCTACTAGTTCTCTAGTGTAAAGAAGGATTGATTTCACATATGTACACATGTATATGTTCTGATAATGTAGGTCAGACATCTACTAGTTCTCTAGTGTAAAGAAGGATTGATTTGACATATGTACACATCTATATGTTCTTATAATGTAGGTCAGACAGCTACTAGTTCTCTAGTGTAAAGAAGAATTGATTTGACATATGTACACATCTATATGTTCTTATAATGTAGGTTAGACAGCTACTAGTTCTCTAGTGTAAAGAAGGATTGATTTTACATATGTACACATGTATATGTTCTTATAATGTAGGTCAGACGTCTACTAGTTCTCTAGTGTAAAGGAGGATTGATTTTACATATGTACACATGTATATGTTCTTATAATGTAGGTCAGACAGCTACTAGTTCTGTATTAGTAATGTAAAGGAGTACGTGGAATTGTGTTCCTGAATGTACATGAAGTATTTGCCACTGGATATCAAGCATCCATTGGTCAATAGTAATCCTCTCCATGTTGTTCTAGTTTGATAGAAATCAAAGTAGTTGGTCCTCCAAGATTGGTCAACTGAGATAGAAGATTATAAGAAAGAAGATGTGGTCTGATTGCCAATGAGACAACTCTTCACAAGAGAAGAGACCAAATGACACAGAAATTAACAACTATAGGTCACTCTTCAGCCTTCAACAATGAGCAAATAGCTTAGGGGTTAAATTGAATATTACATAAACACTATTTCAATGATGTTGAAATATTCACTTGCACAGGGGTGCCAGCCAAATGTTGTTCATGCATTTACTCATGAACAGTTCAATCAAAGCTTTTAAAATTTTAATATGTTGTTACTGATGACAAAATGGAGGTCAAGATCAATAATGACAATTTAAACTATTACCGTTCAGGAGTTATGGTTCTTGAAAAATTGAAAAATGGCGTTTCCAGTCGTATCTGTGCATTTACTCATGAACTATTCAACCTAAGCTTTTCAAATTTTAATATGTTGTTACTGATGACAAAATGGAGGTCAAATTTGTTATGGTTCTTGTGATATTGAAAAATGCCAGGACACAAATAAATGTTAATAAATCCGATTTGCTGTCTTTGTGACAGCCTCTTGTTTTATATCTCTTACCTTCAAGTTGTCATCAGTCAAGAATTTCTTGTTTCATTGTACATGTATTTACATCTAATAATATTTTTTTTATTCTACAGATGTTGGAAGCATTTGAAATGCATGATCTAAAAATAAAAGACTCATTATTAAATCCTCCTAATCTGTGGGTAGTGACCAATCATAATGATTTTATGGAAGATGTAAGTTACCATGGCAACAGAATTTTACTGCAAGAATTTCATTCGAGCCTTTGGAATCATATTAAAAAATTTTAAAATATGCATATATATATATATATATATATATATATATGGCAGTGTCAACAATTTGCTAAATGTTTTGATAAGATCAATTTGTAGGGAAGTACTAATGGTAATCCATTATCTTTTGTATGCAGTATAAGAATTTTCACATCTCATTTCCATGGAAATTATCTGGCCTATTTGAAACTATTGCATAGTTAACATGTTAGTTTGTGACTATTTCAGTTTAAGAAGAACCATTAATGAAAAGTCTTATAGGATATTTGGTATGCTTATTATGTTGTTAAAGAACCACTTAAACCACTTGGCCACCAAGGCCCCAACAACAAATAGATTTCTTTATAAGCTCTTATTTGTTCCAAGTTAAAAACAAATTGTGAATATTATTAAAAAAATATATATCAAATATCTGCCATTTATACCAAATTCTCATTTTGTTATTTCTTTTTTACAGTATAGTGAAAAATCATAAGAGATTGCATAAGGCTGCCAGGAAATTAGAAAAAAAATGAAAATCAAATACAATTTTCCAACTTTTTGAAACAGCTGTTAGCTTTGTAATCAGAGATATCCATGACTCGTTGTTCATCCTGTGTTTTGACAGTCACTACAACCAACAAATAGAAGCTAGAAAATGATTTCTCCAGATTTATAGCTGTTGAGTTTTTACAGAATTATTTATTCTCTATGTTCCAGACAATCACAGCAACTATAGTAGATGTTCTATAGGAGATATTATAATGTTTATTGTTAAATAATGTATGCATTTTTAAGTATTTATATTTACCGATTTATTTTATGATGATTGTTTTATATTAATATACTTATAGTTTTTATAAATTGATATTTTTCATAACCAGTAGTTGATCCAAGTGCACTGAAGTCATTGTTTATTATTTTATTGGTTGTTTGTTGAGTTGAGCAGAAGGATTGGCAAAAACAAAGACAATTTTTATTTGTATTTTGACATATACTTCCACAGGTTAAATAGTATAGTTAAAATGTGATTATGTATACTTTTCTTAGCTTAAGGATGTACTTAGGACTAGGTGATCTTAGGTAAAATTAGATAAATCCAAATTAGCTAAAAATATTGATAGGTCATGGAGCTCCTTTTCGAGATATTTTTTATTTAAAATATGGCAGGACAAGGCTGACTCGTACTTTTACCTTATATTTGCATTGGTATTATTTGGGTCACAAATCAAAAGAAAGAAAATCAAGAATCTGCTAAAATTTTGTCAAATGGACCGTTATGGGCTATTAAGTCTTATATTAAAAGATAAATAGGTGTTATGGGGCAAAATATTTCACCTGATATTGTATGGAAAAACACCAAGGAGTCCCAATATTTGACTAGCTGAAAATTGAATATAAATACAATATTGAAGGACCTTCATGTCAAATCAGAAGTGGGTGGTCCCTAGAAGATTTAAGGCAGGGGATATCCCCTAGAAGATCTACGAGTTTTTATGTGAAAAATTCTGCATTCTGATGTTTTTCTTGTAAATGCCCAAAACAATCTTAAGACTGAAAAAAAATTCTGAACAAAAAGTTCTGCATAGCATACATATAGACAATATATTCAATGACTCATCAGTGGTCCTGATCCAATGACTCATTGGGGGTCTTGATTCAATGACACACCAGTGGTCATGATTCAATGACTCATCAGTGGTCTTGATTCAATGACTCATCAGTGGTCTCAATTCAATGACTCATCAGTGGTCCTGATCCAATGACTCATTGGGGGTCTTGATTCAATGACACACCAGTGGTCATGATTCAATGACACACCAGTGGTCATGATTCAATGACTCATCAGTGGTCTCAATTCAATGACTCATCAGTGGGTTCAATTCAATGAATCATCAGTGGTATCGATTCAATGACTCATCAGGTGTCTTGTTTCAATTACTCATCAGCGGTCCCGATTCAATGACTCATCAGTGGTCCCGATCCAATGACTCATTGGTGGTCTTGATTCAATGACACATCAGTGGTCTTTATTCAATGACTCATCTGTGATCTCAATTCGATGACTCATCAGTGGTCTCTATTCAATGACTCATCGGTGGTCCCGATCCAATGACTCATTGGTGGTCTTGATACAATGACTCATCAGTGATCTCGATTCAATGACTCATCAGGGGTCTTGTTTCAATGACTCATCAATGGTCTTGATTCAATGACTCATCAGTGGTCAAGATTCAATGACTCATCGGTGGTCTAGATTTAATGACTCATCAGTGGTCATGATTCAATGACTCATTAGTGGTCTCTATGAAATGACTCATTAGGTGGTCTCAATTGAATGACTCATCAGTGGTCTCGATTCAATCACTCATCAGTGGTCTCGATCCAATGACTCATCGACGATATTGATTCAATAACTCATCAGTGGTCATGATTCATTGACTCACCAGAAGTCTCTATTCAATGACTCAGTAGTGGTCATGATTCAATGACTCATCAGTGGTCTCTATGAAATGACTCATTAGTGGTCTCAATTCAATGACTCATCAGTGGTCTCGATTCAATGACTCATCAGTGATCATGATTCAATGACTCATCAGTGGTCTTAATTCAATGACTCATCAGTAGTGTCGATCCAATGACTCATCGACGGTCTTGATTCAATGACTCATCAGTGGTCATGATTCATTGACTCACCAGTGGTCTCTATTCAATGACTCAGTAGTGGTCATGATTCAATGACTCATCAGTGGTCTTTATTCAATGACTCAGTAGTGGTCATGATTCAATGACTCATCAGTGGTCTCTATTAAATGACTCATTTGTGGTCTCAATTTAATTACTCATTAGTGGTCTCAATTTAATTACTCATCAGTGGTCTCGATTCAATGACTCATCAGTGATCATGATTCAATGACTCATTGGTGGTCTCTATTCTATGACTCATCAGTGGTCTTGATTTAATGACTCATCAGGGGTCTTGATTCAATGACTCATCAGTGGTTATGATTCAATGACTCATCAGTGATCTCGATTTTCACAATTTAAAAACAGAAGAAATGTGCCAGGTATAAAATTTGACTGACAATATCGAATCGTAATAGATGGCTGATGTTGCAATTACTGTGATACATATAGTTTAAATGGTTCATACTATTATATCGAAAGGAAATCTTTAATGTTGTCTTTATCAAAACTATATTGTATCTTGGACATTCCTTAATACATATATTAGAAAAAAAGTAGTCTTCTTACACTATACGAGAAAAAAAATGTAGGAACAAAGTTTTTATTGAATTAGCCATAGTTAACTGATAAATGGCTGTGATAATGATATTTATCTTTAAAACCATCATATTATAAAATTAATTGTGCAATGCAAATTTTTCCTCTGAGTACCCAAATTTTAATATTTTAAAAACCCTATCAAAGTAATCTGTTATGTTTTTGAAAATTAATCATCTGAATGTTTTGTTTTACTGACTTTTTTTATTTATATAGTATATTTTTATATTTTAAGAATAAAATTATATTTTGTAGTGTAACTGATATATAAAAGAAGATGTGGTATGATTGCCAATGAGACAACTGTCACCAAGCATGACAAGAGACCAAAATGACACAGAAATTAACAACTATACGTCACTGTACGGCCTTCAACAATGGGCGAAGCCCATACCGCATAGTCATTTATAATAGGCTCCGAAATGACAATGTAAAACAATTCTTTTGAGTTCTTTTATTTATAATAAAATATCATCTTATAAAGCTTTGTAATTCTGTAACTACATCAGGTATAATTTATAAATATGACAGGAGAGTGTCCAGTAACAGTCACTTATTTAGCAGTTTTGTCCCTTAGCTATAGTCTATACAATTTTAACTTAGGAAAAATCATTGGCAAAACATTTTTAAATTTAGGGAATGTCTATTTTTTCTGAACATTATCAAATTCTTCTTACAATCTACTGCTTTGATGGTTTTGGACACTAATGTTCTTGCCTCAAACCTTGAAAACTATAAAAGATACGGAAAACATTAATTTGCAGTAATGATAGGCAAGTACTAATAAGTTTACATTGTCCAAATTGTCATTGTCAGCCGACTCCTTATTAGAGTAATTGCCCTTTGATGATGATTTTTTACAAATAATTTGCGTGTTTGTCCTATACGAACCCCAACCCCCCCCCCCCCCCCCCCCCCCTTCTCCTTTATATCGTAAAAATTATAACAGATAGATAAAAACTTAAAAAGCAAAAATGATCAGCAAGATAAGATCTATAATTAGGTCAATATAGAAGAAAATCGTTCTCATTTTAGAGTTACTGCCCCTGAAACAGTATTTTTTACCAGTTTTTAGCTGTGATTATAAACAGTATAGGATCTAAGTTAAGTGTTATTCAAATGTGTTCAACAAAACAGGTAGTATCTATGATGAGTTCATTTATGTATCTACTCTAATATTGAAGAAACATCTGACTTGGTTTTTGCAACTATAGCTCCTGAAATATATATAGTAAACCTGACTAAACCGAACCCTTTCGGGACTTGCGATTTTGTTCGGTTTTGGCAGGTTTTCGGTTTTATCAGGTTCACAATGCATAAAATGAGATATGATTGGTCTTCAGAACAAGTTTGGATTAGACCGGTTTCCAGTTTATTCAGGGTTCGGTTTAATAAGATTTCACTGTATATGTTTTGCAGTTTTTGACTGATATCTCAATAGGAAAGTGTGACATGCAAAATTTATCAGCATCACAAGATCTATTACACCTGAAATATACAGTTTTGTCGTTTTTTTTTACTATAGGAGCTAGGTTCAAAACCTTCCAAAATGACTAGTGTGACAAGCTCTAACGTCTATGATATTTTAGCCTGAGACAATCAGTTTTAGGAGTTTTGACATGTTTTTTGCTATTTTGGCTGTTATTTTTATACCCGGTTGTAGCTGGGTTAAATAAGTGAATTGCAAGAATGAAAAGCAACACAAAGAGAAACTTAATTATGTATGTGCATAAAAAAAATCAGAATTTTCCCAGGTGACAGGCACAGGTGTGCCGGTTGTTAAGGGAGTTGGCTTCTCAGTTTCATAGTAATTAACTTTTCAAAACACTAGTTTATATTGATAGGGGATTAATAAAGGAATCCAAAGAGCAAAAAAAAAAAAAAAAAGGTCGCCGTGCTTGTTTTTGAGATATTAGTCATTGAAATTTTGGAGGGAAAATATTCTCTCTTGACTTTTTATAGTCTTATCATTGACAGGTTGAAATTCTCAAAAACTGTTATAAAGTAATTAAAATTTTATAAGACTTATACAGATGGCTTATCATTATACATGCAAAAGATTTACAAAAAGAAAAATGGGGATCACCGGGCAAATTTTTTCAAGGCGAAAATCGGACAAAAAATCCAAAACATGACAAGCCAGCTTCCTTAAGTTCATGTGGCCCCAAGGGACATGTGGGAAACTTGCAATAATTTGGGGTACAACTGTTGTCCATAAAATAATATGCTTAACCTTCAAGATCAATATCAATCAAACTTAGACTGAATGATTCTTATATAGGTTAGGGACGACATCAAAAGTTCAATGTAGGATCGATAAAAAGCTTAATTCATATAGTTTTTTCATTGACCCCCCCCCCCCCCCCCCCCCCCCCCCTTTTACCCCCACTCTTAACCTAATTTGGGAAAAATTGATTGACCAATAAGGATATATATAAAATCGATGTCAATTAAACAAAACTTGCAGCAATTTTGACCCCATCCCCAAACTATTTGAATTAAGTTTTTTTTATCCTTCATTGATTTGGCATAAAATTTATATTCCTAACACATGTAACAGTCAACCAAAATGGTCACAATGGCTAAAACTAAAATATTGTGATTTTAACTTAGATTTAGTTGAGATTGAAAAATACATTCGGATCTGCAAATCAGTTGTTTTAATCTTTGATATTGTGATGACCTCAAAGTGAAGGACAAATGAATTAAGAATGATCTAAGTGTGGTGTGATTGAAAAATTAGCAAAAAAACAAGATAAAATTGAGATGGAAATTGGGAATGTGTCAAAGAGACAACAACCCGACCAAAGGAAAGAAAATAGCAGAGGCAATCTAATAAAAATATTGATCCCTGATTTCGTTATACTCATATTATATATATATATGTAGTATAACGAAATTAGAGATCAATATTTATACCCCCGCTTTGAAAAAAAGGGGGGTATACTGTTTTACCTCTGTCTGTCCTTCCGTCAGTCCGTCAGTCCGTCAGTCTGTCAGTCAGTCCGTCCGTCCCATAAATATTTTTCGTCACATTTTTCTCAGGAACTACACTACCAGGATTTCTGAAATTTGGTTTCAGGCTTGATATAAGTCAGCTATACTGTGTGATGCGTTTTCAGATTCATCACTCGACAACTTCCTGTTTACTGAACACTTGTATCATTTTTACACCTGATAGCCAAGTTGCAAATTTTTCGTCACATTTTTCTCAGGAACTGCACTACCAGGATTTCTGATATTTGGTTTCAGACTTGATATAAGTCAGCTATACCGTGTGATGCGTTTTCAGATTCATCACTCGACAACTTCCTGTTTACCGAACACTTGTATTATTTTACACATGTTAACCAAGTTGAAAATTTTCGTCACATTTTTCTCAGGAACTACAATACATGGATTTCTGAAATTTGGTTTCAGGATTTATACAAGTCAGCTATACCGTGTGATGCGTTTTCAGATTCATCACTCGACAACTTCCTGTTTACCGAACACTTGTATTATTTTACACATGTTAACCAAGTTGAAAATTTTTCGTCACATTTTTCTCAGGAACTGCACTACCAGGATTTCTGATATTTGGTTTCAGACTTGATATAAGTCAGCTATACCGTGTGATGCGTTTTCAGATTCATCACTCAACAACTTCCTGTTTACCGAACACTTGAATATGTTTACACTATTAAAACTATCCACTTGCGGTGGGGGTATCATCAGTGAGCAGTAGCTCACAGTTTCACTTGTTTAAACAGATTGTAGCAGAGGGTCACTAATAGGTCTTCAATGCAGCGAGAAACTCACGCTCCGGAGGTGTCGTTCAGCTGGCCCCTAAACAAATGTCTATACTAGTACAGTGATAATGAACGCCATACTAAACTTCGAATTATACGCAACATGCACAAGAAACTAAAATTGAAAATCATACAAGACTAACAAAGGCCAGAGGCTCCTGACTTGGGACAGGCGCAAAAAATGCGGAGGGGTTAAACATGTGTTTTGAGATCTCAACCCCCACCCCCCCCCCCCCCTATACCTCTAGCCAATCTAACAATCATAAGACCCATTTTGTTCGTAAATAACTCGATCCTCATGATCCTGTTGTTCTCAAACTGAAGAAATACGTTATCCTCCTCGATTTGATTTACTGGTCTCGACCTAGAAAAAAACGTTATACAGAAGTTGAGAGTATTTGATTCTTAAACTTAAGCTAATACATACTATAACATGTAAAATTAGATATTAAATGTCATATCTTGATAAGCTATTATGAGCCTCTTGTTTCAGTAAAATAAGCAGATGATTTAAATCACCAATGTAAGAGAGATAACTCTAAATTTTACAGGGCAAATCAGCTTTATTTTTAGAATGTGAAAGAATGATTAACACTGGTGTAAGTTTGAGGTCATATGTCTTTATATGGTCAAAGTTTCTTCCTGGCAGTTACCCAAAGCTAGAGGTATATAACCCTTCAAAATAATATTGATGAAAATATATAAAACAAATGTAAAAAGGTAAGTGTCATGTTTTTGTTTTCAATTCTTAAACCAGAAAAACTGAAAAACTATTTTGAAATCAACAAATGAATTAAACATTTTTTGTAGTAAAAAATCTACAGCAGACAGTAAGAAAAATCAATGTGTATTTGCTATAAATAAACCTGATAAAAAAGGGGGGATGAATTAATTTTGTTATTTTAAATTTAACTGCAAACTTCCAAGATGTATAATTTGCTTAAATCTATGAGAAGTGTATGTATGTGTTCCAGAACATATGAGTATTTGGACCCTACACGTATGGTCGGGGCATTTGAGTATATACTCGTTTGGTTATTAACTGGCCAAACAATATGAGTATTCACACCATATAGGTATTTTTTCGAATAAATGCAAACTTCTTAAACAGATAGAGCTTATTCTCTGGTCCAAAATAGGCACTATTATTAGCTAAAATCCTTTTTATTTGTTACAAAATAATTGTCTTGATATATTTGTTGTTTTACCCTCGTTATCTAGAGTCAATTTTAAGCACATCGATCATGTTGATAGTTTTGTCCGTATATTAAACCATAAGCATTTTGGACGTGGACATTTTTTTTTAAATTTCTTCTAATTTCCAATTATTTTCCCCAATAAAACTAGGATAATGGTAAATCGTATAAAGAGCAGTATGAAATGATTTAATAACTTGAAATGATTTGAAGTGATAATGGAATGATAATGAAATTTAATTTACCAAAAAAACAAATTGAAATACCAAATCAAAGTAAAAGTTTACTTCTTTCTTTATCATGTTTACAATGCATTTAGTTATTTTTGGCGTTGATACATTACGTTTCGTAAAGACACATTATAAATCATAATATTTACATTATATATATAGATCTATTTGTTTCATTATAAAACCTTCATCTGATTGGCTTACTGTAATCAACTTCATTTCAAAATAAATTGTACATTCATGTTGATACGTGCTTCTACAATAAAATGCATAGGTATATTAAATAAAAACTTGATAGAAATCGTGTTTTCATGGTCCTAGCTAAAAAAAAAATGTGATTATAAGTATTGAATGCTTGAGACTCAAATAAAATATAGTCTTGTCTTGTCTTGTCTTGTAAAAGCGTTGACCGTGCGCACATTTATAGGATAAAGCGCTTCCGCGCTTTATACAAAATGTATTTCGGTCAACGATTTTACACCCCCATGAAGTTACAAAAGAAGCATTCAATTATTAAATGCAGCAAAACTTAAATGCAGCACGGCTTCTACTATAATTTGAACTTGTGAGTTTTAAAATTCATTTTATATCATTATTAAATCAAGTTACAATGAAAACATGATTATTTCATTTTTAGACACTTTTATTTTTTTACACCTAAATTATTCTTATAGGGGTATGCTTTACGCAATTACTGTTCAACGTTCGTCGTATTAAAAATACTCAATACATTTACATATGGTCTGTAACATATATACTGAGTGGCAATAAACATGCAACATATCATATTTGAAGTTTGGATTAGATGCATCCAGATTTGGTTGAAACGAATATTGCTTTAATAACCTAATATTTATTTGTATTTATTTCTGAAACATTTTAAAATACTGCTAGGCATACATTAATTGTTGCTAAAATTTTCTCCGATTCAGTGTTATGTTAAATTTCAGGGGCGGATCCAGACATTTTAAAAGGAGTTTCCCAACCCAGAATAGATTGAGAAAGGGTGTGTTCCAACTACATGTTCCCATTCAAATGCATTGATCGTCCATAAAATGGGGATTGTAACGTCTGAGCCCACTGGATCTGCCACTGAGTTTAGTATTATAGTATACAAATGATTTTATATGTTGTGTTCGCGTTACAATTATATTAAAAATTAAGAGCCCAAGCTAGATATCAAGATTGTAAGTTGTAAGATTGCAACACTTCTACTAATATTAGGAAACCCAACCTCCTGAGAATATGTTATTTATCTGTTGTTTGCAATAAAAAAAAATTGGGTGTTTAATAGGTAAAAACTTCAACCTTCTGTCAACCCCCAAAATATTTCAATCTAAATCAAAGAACAAATATGGCTGCTTTGGAAGAAACAGAAATGGACGCAACAATGAACATGATGAAGAGAATGGAACAGTTAGAATCATCGACAGTTAAATCAGCTGATGAAGAGCTGTCTGCACAACATGGAGATGAAATAAAAGTTACATACTATCTCAGGGATATTAAACGTAAAATGGTAGACGAGTGGAAACAGAAGTTCAGAAAATATGAAGATAGGGTCAAGGTATTACAGTGAAATCTGTGTATAAAATAGAAATAAATAGATGATGTATGGAAAACATCAATGAAAGAAAGGAACATCTGGTTTGTATTTTTCAATTCCAATTTAATGAAATCATAGAAATTTCACCAAAATATTAAAAAATCATGAAACTATCAGTATCCATTTTAAATGGATGAATCTTTAGTAATTGTATGGTATTAGTTTTTAATACATATTATTGGTTCTGCTACTATATAAAGCATAGAGACTAATGACCTATAAATGTAAAGAGTACATAATACAGGAAGAAAACCTGCTTCATTCTTTTCTTACCAGAGTCGTGAGCTTGCTTATCCCCCTGTAATTGGTTTCAATGAAGAAGTACCTGTCGGTACAGGGTTGCTTTCGATATCGTAGAATCTATACATAGAGCTTCGTAGATTTTGGACTACTGAACGTGTATCTCCTAGCTGCTTAACAGTCATTATTTATATTTCAGTCTACAGAGGGTGATATATTTGTTGGTACTCCTGAAGTAGATGCTGTTGTAAGTACTAATAATTTCACATCTGTCTTCCTCATACCAATATAACTAATTACAGTGGTATCAATCCAGTTCAATGTTAGGAAGCATATGTTTATTAGTTTCTTATTTATAATTACAAAGATATGGTGTATCAGTTTAAAACAGTGCATATTTAGAAACACAATAAATGAAAAAAAGAGTTAGTTCAGTGAGGCCTTCATGGAGCAAAACGCTCACATCAGTGCAAGTTCAAGAAGTCCCACGCAAGCACCTGCTAGTATTTAAGGATTTTTTTGTTTAAAGTGGAAACATCCCCCCCCCCCCACACACACAAAAAAAATACACATGGAGGGTAATATGAGGTGTGTAAGTGGATTTACAGATCGAGAATAAAGGCAATAATGGCAAAAATATAAAGAAAAAAGGATAATGAGGTGCTAAAATAAAAAGATTAGAGAAAAATGGACAAAAAATATAAAGAATAGAGAAAAATGGACATTATAAATAATAAATAGATAATAATGGACAACAAATATATAGAATAGAGAAAAATAGACGTAATAGAATAATGGACAACAAATATATAGAATAGAGAAAAATAGACGTAATAGAATAATGAACAAAAAATATATAGAATAGAGAAAAGTAGACGTAATAGAATAATGAACAAAAAATATATAGAATAGAGAAAAATAGACGTAATAGAATAATGGACAACAAATATATAGAATAGAGAAAAATAGACGTAATAAATAATAAATAGAGAATAATGAGGTGTTAAAATGTAAAGAATAGAGAATGATAAAGAAAAGTGAAAAATGACATGAAAAATTGAAGAATATAGAAATTTATCATATACTTAGCATTAATATGATAGCTTTTGCATATGTGTAATGGGCGGAAGTGCACAAGCCATATCTTCCCACCCGGGCTGATAACCCATATCAAGTGCCTCTCGTGCAAAAAACCCATATCAGTGCCTCTCGTGCAAGTTACTTCCGGTGTTTCCGGTATCGGTTGTTTACTTTTCCATTGTGACGTCAGATGTTTTTATGACGACGTCAAAATTTACGGGAACTTTTGTGGGGATAGTTTAATACTTGCTAACAAATGCCATTGACAATTATGAATCATTTTATAGTACAACAAACATGGAGTAATAATGATCGTAAAACTCTTCCAAATTTTCAATGTTTCAAAATGCCATTATAGGATATGTTACCATAAATATATAAGGAGTTAATGATGCTGTTGGACAACTATAGTATATTTGATTCATAATTTTAATTTTCTTTATAAAGTGTTTGACTGTTTTCGTTATTGCATTAGTTTATTTGCCTTACATAAAACTATTGTCGGAAGTATATGATAAAGCGATTAATACATGGCCTTTTCCATATCAGCCTGGGTATCATCCCTCGACCCATATCAGCACCTCGACTCCGTCTCGGGCTGATATGGGGGTCTCGGGATGATACCCAGGCTGATATGGAAAAGGCCATGTATTAATCTCTATATAGTAACCCCCTCTATTCCAGACACTCTTATATCAACAATTTTCTAATTATGTCTGACAAAGAATTCTAAATAGCCAACCAAGGGGCACATCAATATCATGTCCAGTTACAAATATTTGAGGGAATGAAAAAGCAGAGTTATAGCTTAATGACACAAAATCTCTAAATACATTCACCAAACAAGATTAAAACGAAGAAATACATATATAAGTTTCCTTGCATACATATACGCCGTATATAACTGTAAAAATACGAGTGCATACATCATGAATACAGGAAATCTTTTATGGTCTGTACATATCATAAGAGACGAGCATTTTAAGGCCAATTATCCGAAGGGAAAAAAATAGGTTTAAGAAAAAAATTGGTAAACATAGTTGCAGAAAACCTTTTTTTATGGAAATAGCTGTTAATGAATATTTAAAGAATTTTGGCTACATTTAGTTAATTCTTAGTGCAGAAAGGTTGATTCCAGGTAGTGCACATTAATGTTCAGTTTTAATTTAACAGGTCTCTCCAGCAAATGCCTTTGGATTTATGGATGGTGGGATAGATCGTGTGTTTTCTGAGCTGTTTGGATGGCAAATGTGAGTCTTATATATCCTTCATTTACGGAAATGTATTGTCATGATTCTCAAGTATTTACTACTAAATTTTAGTCAAAATCAACCATGTCAACCTGGCATACATTGAAATGAAGCATTTACTACAGATAATAATAAATAGACTGCTAACGTATGCTTAAATGTTATTCTGGCCTTAAATTTGTTTTCCATGAATTAAAGTTAAGTTCTATGCTACTTCCATGTTCAATGGAGTTGAATTTCTCAAATTACAAAATATATATAAAACTAGGTGCTGTATAAACTGCAATCATGCTATGAGGTATTTGGGCGTTTTTCAATAAAAGCGTACATTTCAGACCTAAAAAAAATGGAAAATCAACTTGTCTAAAATTTAATTTCAAGAGTTATTTTGAATACTTCTATAATAGTCCTGTTTGTAAACAAAAAGTGCAATCTTAAATATTCTTTAAAATGATATTATTTTCATAATTTGTGTACTGTTTCGTAGGGGACTTTTGTCCCCTCCGAAATTTCTTCTAAAAACACATATTTTTTGCAATTTTAAATGTTTCCTATAAACATTCCAGTTTGTTTACTTTAAATACTAGAAAAATATCATTTTTTTCTGAATTGGAAAACCATTTTTATAAAGATTAGACAGTACTGCACATATGAAGGTTCAACTCACGTTACGTAGTGGACATTTTGATGCGTTTCGTAGTGGACAAAACCGTTTCGTAGTGGACAAAAAGTTTCGTAGTAGACATCAACCCTATTATATGTTAATAAAAACATATTAAAAATTACATGAAACTAACCCTTGTTATTTGTTTTGCACGAATATAATTGAAAAAAGATTAAAAAAAGACTCCATGGTAGTGGTAGTGTCCACTACGAAACGTTTTTCTCCCATACTTGTTTCGTAGGGGACCGTTTCGTAAGGGACGTATTCGCATGTTTTATTTTTTCCTCACAATCCCTATATTGCAATAATAACAAGACTGATTGTATTCATCAAAGCATTTATCAAGCTGTACACTGATATTTTTTTCATAATTTTAAAACCAGATACTGAAGGAGATTTGACCCGTTTCGTAGGGGACATTATCAAAAATACGGTATCACTCTGGTCCATTTGATGTGTTCAATTTTTCTTACCAACAATTTAATTGCCGTTATAAAAGCATCACTTCTTTTGTAAGACCCTAATGTATATATCTCTTGCAAACAAAAATTACATTGATTTTATAAAACTGTTTATTGGCAAATTTTATTGACTTCGTTTCGTAGTGGACATTTTGTGAGGGACACACCTTCTGAAATTAAAAAAACTATATTGAAATGTGTTTATTAGAATATGTTGGCTCTGAACATACTTTTGAATTATTAAAGAACTTATGTAAAGTAAAAAAAAACATTTATTTCTTCATTTTTTTACGATATTTTAGAGTATGAATGTTGAACAGGCGGTCTAGGGACATGTCATTTTGGTTGTTTTGGACCATTCAGGAGTCAATATCTTATCAATCCCTCTAAAAATAAACTGTTTCTTTGTTTAAAAATGTTAAATCTAATTCAATGTACTGACTGCACAAAAAATTACTTGCAAAGATCAAACACATTTTTTTTAAAGTGGATAGGACAAGAAAATACGTTTTTATTGAAAAACGCCCATTTAAGATTATTTTTAATTAATAATTGATATCTGCCGGATTCCTATTAAAGGAGTTAATCTGATGTACAGTAGTTGTCGTTTGTTTATGTAATTTATAAATATGTGTTTCTCGTTTTTTTAATAATATAGATTAGACCGTTGGTTTTCCTGTTTGAATGGTTTTACACTAGTCTAGTAATTTTGGGGCCCTTTATAGCTTGTTGTTCGGTGTGAGCCAAGGTTCCGTGTTGAAGGCCGTACATTGACCTATAATGGTTTACTTTTATAAATTGTTATTTGAATAGAGAGTTGTCTCATTGGCACTCACACCACATCTTCCTATATCTAATATGACTGAATTTAAAACAGCAACCATTCATCTTTTGTTTGGGAAGAGGTTGGCTATTTTTTCTCAAGTCAAACAATATTTTCAATATATCAGGAGCAAGACATTATTCACTTATATCAGTGTTCTTTTATATTTTTTGAGGGCATATTTTCAATAAAAATAAAACTTTTTTTTACTTTCTTTCAGAAGTATTTATTTCAAGAATATTTAGAATAAAAAAAACCTTTCAATTAAAAAAAAACTTGACTCTCCCTTCTAGGAGATAAATGGACAGTGTAAAACTCTTTAAAACAGTCATAATATACTGCTATCACTTTTCGTGGTGTTCTGACCCTGTTCGAATAGCAATATTAACTCTTGATCTATGGACAGTGGAACGTCATCAGTATTTCACATGCTGATTTATCCGTATTATAGGGCTAATTTGTGCATATAATTTAATAATTATAGAGTATCGTTGATCATCTCAACGAGATTGATTTTCTTGGTTGAGCCGGTACGGCGAAAGAGAGAAAAGCAATCGAGTTGAGATGGCCAATGATAATCTGTTTATCGCTATTTTACCTATAACGACGTTGTCAATAGCCATTATCGCTATTTTGTGCATTTTTCCTTTGATCTTTTTTTGTGATAAATTTTTATATCATGCTACTCGCTTGAGATAGATAGAAATATATCGCTAGAAACTAAAGAGGTACGTGGCGTTGCTAATGAAATTGACATGAAACGGACAACGTCGTCATATGTAAAAAAGCGATAAACAGATTATAATTGCTCATCCAAACTCGATTGCTTTTCTCGCTTTCGCCGTCCCGGCTCACTTTAAGTTTAGCGAGAAAACTTCAATCTGGTTGAGATGATCAACGATAAATATTTTACCTTTTCTTCAGGCAAGAACGGATACAGAAAGTAATAAGGGATCAGTATGATGGAGAAAACTTTGTGGTGAGTAGAGTACAACTTTGTTAGAATTAGTTAGTAATCTCGGACTACTGTACACTATGCCCAGGGACATACATTGTATATATTGATATATACTGTTACCAGATATGCCCCAGCTTAAAATATATTACGGCAAATTCTGCATTTTTAAAAATTTACAAATGGCCGTTGAAATGGACATATCTCAAGAACGGCGAAGGTGACGCCATAGCCCAAATTCGAAATTGATCTGTATTTTGGTGAATTTTTAATTTTAAATATATAAGCGTACTAGCTGAAATTCTTGTCTGTTCTACTTATCATGATCGAATGTATGTTGTAAGTTTGTTACATGAAGGTTTAACTACCTCATCAGATCTAACCATGTATTTTTTTGTCAATGAGTGCATTTGGGATTGATGGTATTGAGGCAGATCTTTCCAGGAACATATATATATATTAACTTCTATAAGATATGTCAGATATACTGTTCACAGGTCTTTCATAATTAACTGTCTAAAAAATTCAATGTTTCAAAATTTGTATATGGTGCATGATATATTGCAATTATATAATGAATTAAAAACTGTAAAACCATTTAAACAGGAAAAGCAACAAACAGATTTATGTAAAGAACAATTAATAAAAACACAAAAACAGTTATTTTAACCACTAAATTAAGGCATCTGATTTCATGCGTCTTCTGGTTGTGTTGGCATCTACACGGTAACCTTATTTTATTCAAATTTTGTATTTTGTAGGGAAACGCAATCATTATTCCAGCCTATGACAAAGATCCAGACAAAGAACACATTCAGGAGTTAAAGACCAATAATATAAGTAATGGTAAACCAATCAAATACCTCATACACGTCCCGACAATGAGAGTACCAAAAGATGTCATAAACTCAACTAATGCTTATCTGTCCTTTAGAGGAGTCATTTTGGCAGGTATTAACATATACACATGGAAAAAAGTATTTCAACACCAAATTGAAATTGAAATTAAAAAAAACACTCTTTATTTTTTTGTGATATAATTTGGTAAAATAGAACTAGTTAAACATTATTTAAGTATCACCTGAGTTTAATCAATAAATATCGACTCGATAAGTTTTTATCTGCACATGCAGCTACTGTACCCGTAAACAACAAAACAGATGTTTTTACCCTCATTGTTTTCAACACTTTAAATAACCAAGTTTTTAAAGTTATGTGATTGACACCTTCTAATGGGTCCCTGACAACTCTTAACTGCAGCAAGATGGCAGATTATCAGCATAAGAGAAGCAGGGATGTCGCTGTACGTATTGTTGGTCATCACCATTCCACTATAAGTCGTTTTGAGAAAAAAAATCAGGCAATAAACGCTGTTAAAGACCTTCCGTGATAATGAAGATCCCCTTTACCATTTGCTAGAGAAAATCAAGCATAATGAAGGTTGGTCAGAAGGAAACCCATTGCAAACAAGACAATCCTAAAAAGAGAGTGGTGGCCATACAGGAGCCTTTTAACAAGAACTGTTCGAGATCAACTCATCGCTACTGGTTATCGTGCAATAAGACCATTTCGGAGACCTTTGCTAACGAACAGACACACAGTTTTCCGTATCTAATGCAGTGCAGAGCTCGCCAAAGTTGGAAATTAGCATCGTGGAGGAAGATCCAATGTTCAAATGGAATTTGGTTCATCTTCCTTGGCCCGATCGTAGCCCGACTTTGAACCATATCGAGCATATATGGGACACTATTGGGCGGACAGTGCGCAAAAGGACATCCCATTTCAAACACATCATGAAATAAATAATGACCTTCATCAGAAATTGTTGCTGCTACCTTAGCA
Organism: Mytilus galloprovincialis; assembly: GCF_965363235.1. Classification (NCBI taxonomy): domain Eukaryota; kingdom Metazoa; phylum Mollusca; class Bivalvia; order Mytilida; family Mytilidae; genus Mytilus; species Mytilus galloprovincialis. The sequence goes on from NC_134847.1 coordinate 5,881,571, forward strand.
ACAAATTAGTCGATTGATGGCAGGAATCAGAAGACGTTAAGATGCGGTTATCCGTTTGAATGGAGGCTGCGCACAAAGTACTAATTCTTTGGCATATAACGATCTACCATGATGTGAACAATCATCTGAAGATTAACTTTGAAATGTCTGACATTGTAAAAAGTAAAATCACAAAAATACTGAACTTAGAGGAAGATCAATTGGGAAAGTCCATAATCACATGGCAAAATCAAATAACAAAACGCATCAAAAACGAATGGACAAAAACTGTCATATTCCTGACTTGGTACAGGCATTTTCAAATGTAGAAAATGGTGGATTAAACCTGGTTCTATAGCGCTAACCCTCTCACTTTAATGACAGTCTCATCGAATTGTAAAGTTCGACTACAGTAAAAGTTGTAAAATGCATTTTTTTTGTACAAAAAACACTTCATTTTGTTATTAAAATTGTGGTTATATAAATCATTTTTTTTCAAACATTTTTTGTTCTTTTCAATGCCAATGTTATCATAAACTATGTTTCAATAATATTATACACATATTTTATGATATTTCATCCAAAAAAAAGAGGCTGATTTTTCAAGTTTTAACAAATCAAGGTGTTGCAATACTTTTTTCCATGTGTATAGATTAGTAAATCATTACTCATACTATATCACAATCTAATTGAAAACCGATCTCTCATCGCTCCCGTTTTCTGATATGTCGTGTGGGAGATCTAACAAACTTGAAGTTATGAATTTACAATGATATGCAAATGATTGACAACCTATAATAAGCCAATCAAAAAAGTTTTATGAATTATTTGGACTGACGATTTGTTTGTAAATGCAATAAGTAACATCCCTTTACCTCATGAAAAACTTTTAAGATTGTCGAAGGCTCATTTTCATTGGTCGAAAAAGACACATCTACGATTTCACTCACATGTGACCTCAAAGCGGGGTTCGTCAGATCTCCCACCCGACATATCAGAAAACGGGAGCGATGAGAGATTGGTTTTTAGTTAGATTGACTATATCACTAACTCAGCCAATGCATCCATCTTTAAGAGGAGTCATTTTGGCAGGTATTAACATAGATTAGTAAATCATTACTCATACTATATCACAAACTCAGCCAATGCTTCCGTCTTTAAGAGGAGTCATTTTGGCAGGTATTAACATAGCTAGATTAGTAAATCATTACTCATACTATATCACAAACTCAGCCAATGCTTCCGTCTTTAAGAGGAGTCATTTTGGCAGGTATTAACATAGATTAGTAAATTATTACTCATACTATATCACAAACTCAGCCAATGCTTCCGTCTTTAAGAGGAGTCATTTTGGCAGGTATTAACATAGATTAGTAAATCATTACTCATACTATATCACAAACTCATCCAATGCTTCCGTCTTTAAGAGGAGTCATTTTGGCAGGTATTAACATAGATTAGTAAATCATTACTCATACTATATCACAAACTCAGCCAATGCTTCTGTCTTTAAGAGGAGTCATTTTGGCAGGTATTAACATAGATTAGTAAATCATTACTCGTACTATATCACAAACTCAGCCAATGCTTCCGTCTTTAAGAGGAGTCATTTTGGCAGGTATTAACATAGATTAGTAAATCATTACTCCTACTATATCACAAACTCAGCCAATGCTTGTCTTTAAGAGGAGTCATTTTGACAGATATTTACATATCTATGTAAATCATTTCTGATTCTATTACTTTGATTATTATGCTTTTCTTTTTTTAGCACGTTAACACGGGTTTATTCTTCTCATATATGTTATGATGGTATGATACTAAACCCAACGGGAAGGATTGTGCCTGATATTCATATGATGAAATCATAATCTTTCAATCAGTTTAATTGAAGTCTGGAGCTGGCAAGTCAGTTATCTGCTAGTATTCTGTTGTTATTTATGTATAATTGTCATTTTGTTAATTTTCTTTGGTTACATCTTCTGACATCAGACTCGGACTTCTCTTGATCTGAATTTTAACGTGCATATTGTTATGCGTTTACTTTTCTACATTAGCTAGAGGTATAGGGGGAGGGGTGAGATCTCATAAACATGTTTAACCCTGCCGCATGTTTGCATCTGTCCCAAGTCGGGAGCCTCTGTTAGTCTTGTATTATTTTTAATTTTAGTTTCTTGTGTACAATTTGGAGTTTAGTATGGCGTTCATTATCACTGAACTAGTATATATTTGTTTAGGGGCCAACTGAAGGACGCCTCTGGGTGTGAGAATTTCTCGCTACATTGAAGACCTGTTGGTGACCTTTTGCTGTTGTCTTTTCTATGGTCCGGTTGTTGTCTCTTTGACACATTCCCCATTACCATTCAGAATTTTAGCATATTTTAATACATCTGGTGAGCTGATAAAGGTTATGACCCTTTAATTCACCCAATCATCTTACTGAGACCACATGTTGGTTAAATTTTGTTATACAATAGGTTCTGAAAAGTAAAAATGACCATAGAATTAGAGAAATACATCTACTCATGAGTTTGTATATTCCATTGCAGTACAGAAGCACAACAGAAACCCAGAAAATCAGCCAATCAGAAGGGTTCTTTGTCCAGGTCTTGGGACTGCTGTTGGTAGAATGCCATTTAACAGATGTGCTTTTCAGGTTTATATAATTACATTTTGTACTTCATATGCCAGAATTGAACTTAATTTATAAGACCCTACAGGGCATGGTCAATACAATTTGCAATTCACACTAGCAGAGCCTGTAAAATATATATCGATGATATTTTCCTATAGGCTTGTTTTTGAAGAAAATATTATTTCCTCAAAAACGTTAAATTTGAATTTGACTTTTAATTAAAGAACCTTAGTGAGCACCCTCACATACCCCACGTCCCCACATTGTCATTGGAGAAATTAAATAAGTATAAGAAAAAAAAATTGTATAAGAAAAAATACTGAATAATAATTTCCTGTCAATATACACCTCTACATAGTATGTCCTTATTATCTACAACATTTCATGAAATTCTGTTGTGTGTTTTCAGAGGAGTTGAGATGACAGACTGTTGCAGAAGTAAGTTCAAAGGGGCATAACTCCTAGAAAAAAAATTGAATCGTAATTTCCTGTTGATATGCACATCTACGTAGTATGTCCTTATTATCTACAAAGTTTCATGAAATTCTGTTGTGTGGTTTCAGAGGAGTTGAGATGACAAACTGTTGAAGTAGTACCTTAAAGCAAATAAGTTCAAAGAGGTGGAACTCCTAGAAAAAAAATTGAATCGTGATTTCCTGTCGATATGCACATCTACATAGTATGTTCTTATTATCTGAAAAGGTTTCATGAAATTCTGTTATGTAGTTTCAGAGGAGTTGCGATGACAAACTGTTGCAGTAGTACATTGAAGCAAATAAGTTCAAAGGGGCGTAACTCCTAGAAATACAATTGAATCATAATTTCCTGTCGATATGCACAACTACATAATATGTCCTTTTCATATAAAAAGATTTCGTGAAATTCTGTTGTGTGGTTTGAGAGGAGTTGCGATGACAAACTGTTGCAGTAGTACATTAAAGTAAATAAGTTAAAAGGGGCGTAACTCCTAGAAAAAAAATTGAATCGCAATTTCCCGTCGATATGCACAACCACATAGTATGTCCTTATTATCTGAAAAGGTTTCGTGAAACTCTGTTGTGTGGTTTGAGAGGAGTTGCGATGACAAGAAACAGGACTGACGGACGGACAGACGGACTGATGGACGGGTCAAAAACATTATACCCTCAGCAACTTCGTTGCATGGGGTATAATTAAGTGTTAATTACAAAAAGAAACAATATATGTCTACAATAAACCAACTTTTGTTCAAATTTATCCATTTCTATCCAAGTTATTATGATTTCTTAACTTTGCTGATGATCCAAGAGTTGAATGAAATAAAATGAATGTGTTTACCTGTAGAAAGCTTGTTTTGATATAAAGTTTAAAATTGGTAGAAATACTATGTTTTAATGATGTAGAAAAATATTTGAACAAGTCGGAAAATATCAAGGTATGATAAAATTAATCTTTTTTCAGATGGTTCAAGCTTTTGAAATATTTGACTTGAGATTGAATGACAAACTTATGAAACCAGACAAGTTATGGGATGTAAGAGCACATGACAAAATGATGCAGGAGGTATGTTGAGTTAAAATTTATTTTATTTATTAGGTATTGGCTATTCCTAAATGAAATCTAATGAGGATTACTATAATACTATTAAAGAACTTTTTAAAATTGATTCAGTTTTCCCCTTAACCTTACCACCATACAATTCAAGTGCCAATATGCCCAAGAATCAGGCTTATAAAACATGACGAACAAAAATTCTACTCAATAAAATTGAGAAAGGAAATGGGGAATGTGTCAAAGCGACAACAACCCGACCATAGAGCAGACAACAAGTTGACATTAATTTATGTTCAAATTGTAGTGCACTATGAAAACAAAATTGTTTCCTATGCTTGTTCTAGTAAATCAAGATATAATTCGGTTTAAAGGCACTAAAAAATTACAATTAAGGGGAGATAACTCAGTATTTGTTAACATTCTAACTAAACGTTATCTAGAGATTTCTTGATTTACCAGACAAGCAAAAGACTTCAATTTCTAACACAAGGTGTAACATTTTTTAGACAACAGTTTTTTAACATGCAAAATAATGTTGAACTTTCTGAACAAATTTCATATTGATGGATATATTAGACAAAAGTATGTTTTTCAAATTGTAATACTGTTTTATCAGAAATGCCAAATTTAATATTCTAGTTAAATTTCCTGAGCATGACATTAAAAAAGTTTAGGTACTTTATGTAATTTACCATGTCCAGAAAAAATATATTGACATAAAATGAAAGAATTCTTGGGGTCAACATAGTAACCAACATTAGAAAGGTGTGCAAGAACTTGAATTTTGTAAATATTTATGATTTAACCATATTATTTGCCATTTCAGTACAATGAATGAATATACATCCCAACTGAATGAAAAGGAGGCAACTTTGTTCTAGCTTATTAGGAACAACTAACCTGAAAGGGCAAAGATCTTCATACAGACTACTTATTTATTAGATTGATATGTTATGGAGACCAAACCAAATGAGTTTTTTTTTTTATACAGAGACACTTCAAATATATATGGTGGCCGGATGCGGCTATTTCGCGTTTTCTCCTTTCACTTTCACGCGAAATTGCGAAATCGAGAAATCGGGAAATCGAGAAAGCGAAATTGCGAAATCGAGAAATCAGGAAATCGAGAAATTGAAAACGCGAATTCGAGAAATCAAGAAAGCAAAAACGAAATCGAGAAAGCGATAACGCGAAATCGAAAAATCTATTTCATCTCGCGTTTTCGCTTTTGGGTTTTTGATTTCTTGATTTCTCGATTTCGCTTTCTTGATTTCTCGATTTCCCGATTTCCCGATTTCTCGATTTCGCTTTCTCGCGAAAAGGCGAAATGGCCGCATCCGGCCACCATAAATATAAGTGTTGAAAATTGACGCAATTTTAACATGCAAAACAATTCAGAAACGCTGAAAGACAAGAAAGCTATCACTAATCCAATGCCAGAAAGTTGTCAGGGACCTTATAATGAAACTTTTTTTTAGTTTTTATTCTTTATATTACCCAAATATATATGTAATGGGTTTTTTATAATTTGTATTTAATACATTTCTATACATATACATACACACATGTTATTTTTACCAATAAAGAGGAAGGTATAAATGAGATGTCAAATTCTTATCATGCTGAGCCAGATCTTTGAACATGCTTATTCCCAAGGCAACAGTTCTCAGGAAGACATGTCACCTTATACCAGACACATTATTCCCAGTCTAGGTCAACCAGTCTTTGATGCAGAGAAGTAGGAAACACTAATTTTCTTTTCAAGTCATTAGTTTACCCACCAAAGGTTCAAACCTTGCACTTGATACCAATAATGTGTCCACCATCATGGAGGTTGTGACTATAAATGTTCCATGAAAAAATGGTCAAATATAGATGACCCTGGTTAAAAAAATCAGTACCTTACTTAATCCTTTTATGCAAAGTGTTCAAGTCAAAAGATCACAAGCTTTGTTGTGTTAAGCATATCCAAATCATAATTTGAAGTATCAGAGTGTAGGGAGTATGTGTTTTAATAATAAGAAAAGCCCTCACAATACATTTCATCATTGCAAAGCTGAAAATATGAGGTTCAGTTGTACTTTAGAAAAGTGACAAAAAACTTTAAGTATCAACAAACAGAAAGGAATCCAACATATAAAGAAAGTCCTTACATTTAACAGTCAAACTATCAACAAACAGAAAGGAATCCAACAAATACAGAAAGTCCTTACATTTAACAGTCAAACTACTAACAAAAGTGTGACTAAAATATTTGTTTGAAGGACAAAAGGACACAAGAATAATTCAACATGGCCCCCAAACTTATGTGTAATAACAAACATATAAACCAAGAATGAAGTTTTCTGGCAAAAAGTCTTGTTGAATTTACATTTATAAAACATTTTTATCTGAATGTTTCAAATAATAAATGGTCCAAGTTCATTAACTCTGGCAAAAATGATAGAGTCCAAATGACAGTATAGTATGGTTAACATTTTTGAGTCCATCTACCGGTAAAGTGATGTTGGATCGACAAAAACTATGAATCAGTCCCCCACTGTGGGAGATATAAGCAAGGTTTGAGGACAACATTACACAACAAAAACATTGTTTTACAACCACAAGGTATTTTATATACAAAACATAGATGATTTTATTTTACAATTAGTAGAATGAAACTATATGTAAAACTTATTTGACGTTTAACCATGGAATACCATGTCTAGTCTTCTACAATAAGACTGGTAAAAATGTATTTTTAATGACAAGATTTACATGAATAATTTATCAGCACTGCTATCTAAAGTCAGTATGTTATAATGTTTTATGATTCTGAATTCCTACACATCATGATGCAGTGGCCTCTAATTCTGTTGCTGGAGTATCAGGCTCTTCATCATTGTAGATATTCTCAGCCTGACAAATAAAAAACAGCAAATATTTAATGACGAGTTACAATAGAAAAAAACATTATACAAAGACAGCTCTATGCTAAATGTGTAGATATGAAACCAAAACCAATACAAAACTCAATCTGTAAGTGGCCACCATCAAAATCTGCCAGTACAAGGAAACAAAAATCAAGCATTTATCTAAATTTAGAATGACTATGTTGTAAGAGCATTAAATTTACAACTCGAAGGACGAACAATGAAATCTTGTTAATTGTTCAGTCATGTCTTTAAAATCTTTACAAAGTTGCTGATCTCGTCAGATAGTCTGTTAAATTTATTTACTCCCTTACCCCTTGGGTAAATTAAGTGCATTAAGTGTTGTACAGACACTTGAAGAGTGTAAACTTAAATCTTTTTCCAACTTTAATTTCTAGTTAGGTTTTCTATGTTGTGTTTTGTGCATTATTGTTCGTCAATGGTCTTTTTCTTTTCTAGCTATGGTGTGGTCAGTTTATTTTTGACTTGTGAGTTTGAATGTCACTCTGGTCTTTCGCCTCTTTTTTATAATCCCTGTATTCCACCTTTCTGTTAATTTATTTTATTCAATAATTTACCAGACTTACCATTTGCCAGACCTGCATAATGTTATCTTCTGATACAGAACATATTACCCAGGGTTCATTTGGGTTCCAAGAGAAGTCTGAGATCTTTGCTGTATGTCCTCCATGTATAAACTAAAATAAGCAGGTCATAAAATATAATTATGTCACTATTTGTGCAAACAAAACAAACTAGCTTTCAGTAACTGTATTTGTATATCTGTACTTTGCATGTCTTAAGTAATATTTCTAAGTTGTATTCATGACAACTGTAACCACATATCCTTATTTAAATATATTATTCCTAAAAATTCATTTTAAGTATGAATAATATTCACAAAAAATTTGTTTTTATCAAAAGAAATATTTAGTCAAATGCAGTTCAGAACTGCAACTCAATTAACCAGAATTATACAGAGTACAAAATTACATTTCTTGTAGTGGCAATATTAACTTACTTGTTGCAATATTCACAAATAAATCCTTCTACATATATAACAATTCATGTTTGAGAAAAGAATGGACAATACTGAAAGTTTTTTAACAAGAGGCATAAAACAAATTTTGTTTCTATATGTCTCCAGTTGCATTTGTTGTGACATTGAAAATTTAAACACTGAATTGTCTCCCCTGGTTTGTTGATTAAACTGAAACTGAATTTGATGTTGAATATCCTGGAAGTCTTACTGCAGGTGTCATATAAACTTTTTCAATAATCTATCAGAAAAAAATGTCCAAGGGACTGGTCAAACAACATGTATATCTTAAATGTCTAGTGTTTCAGCAATATTGGCTCAATGTTGTGGCCAGTTTTCATTGATAGTGTGAGCAGAATAAACCACCATACATAAGTGGAGGTCATCAGTCCAATAAATTAAGATGTAAACTTACCAATAATTCTGGTGGTCCATCTTCAGCATCCTCTGCCGACTGCTCTTCTCCTATTTTACTGTAAATATATAAATTAATATGTCTCAACTGAGTTTTATTTTAAAACAAGCACAGTCAATTTTTAAACAATTCTTTTATTATCAATTTGTTAATCAAAATATTAACAACCCTATCAATAAAAAGAAAATATGTGTCTATTCCATAGGATAGATACAGGGTGAATGCAATATAGCCCCAACTTTAAGAGCTATAATAAGTAAAATAACACCAACCTGAGATCCCATACATGGAGTCTTCTATCTGTTCCACTGGAGGCTAGAATTGTCTCATTATGTGGAGACCATTGAACCTGTTACCAAATACAATAGTTTTATTAATGACAAAGAAATAAACAGGTTTAAGTCAAAAGCAGCAAAATTTTTCCATCTATTTGTTATAAATTCTCATCTCAACCTTTAATTTGCAGTAAATCAGTTACTCCCTTCATGTGCCTCAAAATAAAAGTGACTTAGTTCTAAAGTAATCATGTGATATATAAATTTGAATAAGTTTCACTGATACTGGTTGGTTTTTTTTCTTCAGTTTCTAGTTTGGTTATTTGATTGATTGATGATTGATTTACACTGCATCACATTTCAAGTTTAAGGTTTTAAAGTTAAATTCAACTAGACATAGAATTATCGTATCCAAAAGTTATAAATTTATATGGAAATAACTTTTGTCAATTTTGAGTGATGTGAGGGTGAGTGGTATTGATCTCCATTCCAGTAATCTTTCAACTACCTTTTAGTATATGTTGAAAAGATTGACAACAGAAGTTGTTTTACTATACAAAATTGTTGAAAAATAATTTCTAAATGTATGTATAATGATAGACTATCATATTTTCAAGTCAATCAATTTAAATTCAATGTTTTCTTGGCCAGGAATCAAGTGTTGTCAGAATTCATCCTCAAAGGTCAAGGGTTATACTCACCTGGAATATTTCATCTTTGTGTGACTCAAATGAATGTAACTTCAACTTTAAATTTCTCAAATCCCACAGTGCAACAGTCTAAAAACAAAGATGGATATCAGTTATTAACTTTTTGAAGCAGAAATAGTGAACCTTATATTTCCATGTACTACTGTTAGAAAAATACAAAAGAGTATTTTATTTTAATAAACGAGATACAAAAGCGTTGCTTTTCAAGATAGTAAAACCATTTATTCTCATTATATAATTTTTTTAAATATTTTCCGATTTCAGTTTCTATTTTCTAAATTTTAAATGTGTTGACTGTTTTGAAATGGTATTCTACAATTATAAGGTATTGAAAACATTTGACCAATTTCCTTGCTTTCCAAGGATACATTTCTTTACCACATTTTTCTCTTAATAAAAATTCAGGTGATGTTGTTTTATTGCCAATGAAGAAGAAAAAACAATAGAAAAATGATGTAAACCACTGCAGGTTATTTATATGATCAGTAAAAAGCACATTTAACTTACTTTATCTGCAGAACCTGTGGCAAGTATATATTCACTGTAAGGATTAAACGACAAACAGTTGACTTCAGCTGTGTGGGCGTCGACTGTGTGACTGGGTTTAGATGTGCTTTTAGATCTGGTATCCCAACTGAAAAAAACAAGAACACGTTTAAATAAACATAAGCTACAGTTATATTAAAGCATGTTTTGTTTTTTTTGATATAGATTAGACTGTTGGTTTTCCCGTTTGAATGGTTTTACACTAGTAATTTTTGGGCCCTTTACAGTTTGTTGTTCGGTGTGAGCCAAAGCTTTGTGTTAAAGGCTGTACATTGACCTATAATGGTTTACTTTTATAAATTGTTATTTGGATGGAGAGTTGTCTCATTGGCAATCATACCACATCTTTCTATATCTATGGTATGTAACATCCATCATTACTTCAAAAAATTGAAAAATTTTCCTAAAAACAAGTTGTTTGTCAAGTTCAGTTATTTCCCATAATATTAGAAAATTATATTACAAAATATTAAAACTTACATCAGCAATTTTTGATCATCTGCTACTGAACCAAAAAGACTTTCGTGTAATAATTGCCAAGCTACATCCTATAAAGACAAAATGTTAATTATTTCTTAATAATATGCTATGAGTATGAAACTTTTCAAACACATTCTTTAAGCATCCATGTAAGTGTAATTTTCATATTGTTCCAACTTTATCAGCAGTTTTCTTTTATATCTTGTTTTCGTGTGCTTTTAAATGTGAAACTTAGATGACCAAAGTGATCAGAAAATAACAGGTAGAATAAGACTTCTGATGTTAAGAGTAAGATATACGAATGCATAAAAGTTTTAGTGTATTGACCTTGTAATCTGAATAAATAGAATTGTCCTTAGCATAATTTTCATAAACAATTTGTAGTTTTTTTAAACAGTTATTAGTTACTTACTTCAACAACTGAAGTGTGTCCTGTAAAATTGTCTGTGCATCAACTAATTTTGTATCTCTAGGTGTGGCATTAATATCCCATAAACAAATAAATAAACAGGTAAAATATACAACACTAATGAATTATAAGGGCTATTCCATTACAATTACTTTTACAAGGGGACCTATAAATGTTAATTTCTGTGTCATTTAGTCTCCTAAGGAGAGATGTCTCATTGGCAATCATACCACATCTTCTTATTTTCATATTTACAATTAAACTGTACATGTATGTTGAAATCTTTTTAGAATTCATGTATTAAGGCAATATCTATAAAAAGCTGGCAGTTTTGCAACATTGTTTTTTTTCTTCTGAATACTATATTAACTTACATGGTCATCTGATGCACTGAGTAAATGTCCATTTAAATTGGGGTTCCATGACAAACCATATCTACAATCATATAAATTACACAATTTATGAAGGTCAAATAAAACATTTCCTAGTAGAAATATTCAAAGACAAAGGAGTAAAATAAATGATGACTAAAGTAAACCAGATGCTCCGCAGGGCGAAGCTTTATACGACCGCAGAGGTCGAACCCTAAACAGTTGGGGCAAGTATGGACACATCATTCAAGCTTGATACAGCTCTGAATTTGAATTGTGATTAAATAGTTGACACAACATAAGGTTACTGACACATAATGAAGTGGTCTAAGAACTTACTCTAAACCAGATGCTCCGCAGGGCGTAGCTTTATACGACCGCAGAGGTTGAACCCTGAACGGTTAGGGCAAGTATGGACACAACATTCAAGCTGGATTCAGCTCTAAATTTGGATTGTGATTAAATAGTTGACACAGCATAGGTTTCTGACACAGAATGAATGTGTTCTAATGAACTTAAAATTTTTGTTTCTCTTAGAGCAATTCACTATGCTGTTGAATATTAATCCTCTCAAAAAAATGTTTGAAGAAATTTTCTTTTTTATTTATGAAATTTCAAATGAGAAAAATTGAACCCAATTTTTTTAATCACATCCCCCTTTCCTTTATTCCAAAACTAATCTCAATTAAAATTTCTAATGGAGTTTGCAACAATAACTACTCATTTAAATACATCATAAAATATTAAGATGTAAAAAAACTGCTTGTTATCACTGAATGGTAAAGATTATTTTAATTTATCAGTTGGTAGTAAAAAGTGAATATACATTGTATATTGTATATAACAAAGATTTAAGTTGATTCTGGACAAAGAAAGATAACTCCAATTAAAAAAAAATCTTGCTATTGCACAATATTTTGCAATTAGATATTTCTTGCTTACTATTCTGGACAAAGAAAGATAACTCTAATTAAAAAAAAATTTGATATTTCACAATATTGTGCAATTAGATATTTCTTGCCATTGCGCAATACTGTGCAATTGAAAAGACTTGCTATTACACAATACTTAATATAATAATTTTAGATCCTGATTTGGACCAACTTGAAAACTGGGCCCATAATAAAAAATCTAAGTACATTTTTGGATTCAGCATATCCAAGAACTTCAAGATTTCAATTTTTGTTAAAATCAGACTAAGTTTAATTTTGGACCCTTTGGACTTTAGTGTAGACCAATTTGAAAACAGGACCAAAAATGAAGAATCTACATACACAGTTAGATTTGGAATATCAAAGAACCCCATTTATTCAATTTTTGATGAAATCAAACAAAGTTTAATTTTGGACCCCGATTTGGACCAACTTGAAAACTGGGCCAATAATCAAGAATCTAAGTACATTTTTAGATTCAGCATATCAAAGAACCTAACTGATTCATTTTTTGTCAAAATCAAACTAAGTTTAATTTTGGACCCTTTGGACCTTAATGTAGACCAATTTGAAAACGGGACCAAAAGTTAAGAATCTACATACACAGTCATGACAGTTAGATTCAGCATATCAAAGAACCCCAATTATTCAATTTTGATGAAATCAAACAAAAGTTTAATTTTGGACCCTTTGGGCCCCTTATTATGTTGGGACCAAAACTCCCAAAATCAAACCCAACCTTTCTTTTATGGTCATAAACCTTGTGTTTAAATTTCATAGATTTCTATTTACTTATACTAACGTTATGGTGCGAAAACCAAGAAAAATGCTTATTTGGGTCCCTTTTTGGCCCCTAATTCCTAAACTGTTGGGACCTAAACTCCCAAAATCAATACCAACCTTCCTTTTGTAGTCATTAACATTGTGTTTAAATTTCATTGATTTCTATTTACTTAAACTAATGTTATTGTGCGAAAACCAAGAATAATGCTTATTTGGGCCCTTTTTTGGCCCCTAATGGCTAAACTGTTGAGACCAAAACTCCCAAAATCAATCCCAACCGTTCTTTTGTGGTCATAAACCTTGTGTCAAAATTTCATAGATTTCCATTCACTTTTACTAAAGTTAGAGTGCGAAAACTAAAAGTATTCGGACGCCGGACGACGACGACGACGACGACGCAGACGCCAACGTGATAGCAATATACGACGAATTTTTTTTCAAAATTTGCGGTCGTATAAAAACTTAAAAAATTTAAATTTGACATTTACCTATTATGGTCCAATATCCAAAATCTAAATACATGGTTAGATTCAGCATATCAAAGAACCCCAAGAATTTAATTTTTGATGAAATCAAATAAAGTTCAATTTTGGACCCTTTAGACCTCAATGTAAACCAATTTGATAACCGGGCCCAAATATCAAAAATCTAAATACATGGTTAGATTCAGCATATCAAAAACCCCTTATATTCAATTTTTGTTGAAAACAAACAAAGTTTAATTTTGGACCCCGATTTGAACCAAATTGAACACTGGGACATTAATAAAAAATCTAAGTACATGTTTAGATTCAGCATATCAAAGGAACCCCAAGAATCAATGTTTGTTACAATCAAACTTAAGTTTAATTTTGGACCTTAATGTAGACCAATTTGAAAACAAGACCAAAAATTAAGAAGCTAAATACTTGGTTAGATTCGGCATATCAAAGAACCCCAATAATTCAATTTTTGATGAAATCAAACAAAGTTTAATTTTGGACCCTTTTGGCCCCTAATTCCTAAACAGTTTGGACCAAAATTCCCTAAATCAATCCCAACCTTCCTTTTGTGGTCATAAACCTTGTCTTTAAATTTCATAGATTTCTATTCAATTATACTAAAGTTATTGTGCAAAAACCAAGAAAAATGCTTATTTGGGACCTTTTTTGGCCCCAAATTCCTAAACTGTTGGGATCAAAACTCCCCAAATCAATCCCAACCTTCCTTTTGTGGTCATTAACCTTGTGTTAAAATTTCATAGATTTCTATTTACTTGTACTAAAGTTATTCAGCGAAAACCAAGAAAAATGCTTATTTAGGCCCTTTATGGCCCCCAATTCCTAAACTGTTGGTACCAAATCTCCCAAAAGTCAATCCCAACCTTCCGCTTGTGGTCATAAACCTTGTGTTTGAATTTCATAGATTTCTATTAACTTATACTTAAGTTACAGTGTGAAAACCAAATGTCTTCGGACGACCACAACGACGCCAAAGTCATACCAATATACGACCGCAAAATTTTTAAGGTCGTATAAAAATGAAACAGCAGGATTCAAATCTGCCTAAATATCTAGGGCCTATGAGCAGTTCCCTTAAAACATACATGGGAGAAGTAAAAATGTAAGTGAAATTCTTAAATTGGGGAGAGGAGGGGAGGTTCCACATTGCACAAAAAATTGAATATATAGAACTTAAAACATTGTTAACTATATATAAACCACACATTTTTAGTGTACACTTTTAAATATTACCTACAATACAATGTAATACATTAGATCCTAAAAGAGGTGGGAAAGTTATCGAAGGGATATTCACGTTGGAAAAAAAACACCTGACTATGACATTGATTTTTTTCAAACGACAAAAAGACAAACAAAACATGCAGTCTGTGCGGACCTGTTTTAATGTTTGTCCGAATGAAATTGAAATTTGACCTTTTCTACTATATGTTCAACTAAAAAATCTGAAAATTTCTGTCTGACATTATGTCGGTAAGACAGAGTTGGGATACACTGAACATGCAATAAGTCTTTATCTCACAAGGTTAGAAAGCATTCTTACCAAAAAGCTAATCCTCAATTTCACTGAACTATTTCATATCATTGTTTTAGTGACAGCTGAAGCTTTCAGCAAAATGAAGGGAACATATGTTATGAATGATTCTTACCCTTCTTTTTGGTGACCTTTTAATCTCAATTCTGGATTGCACTCTCCACTGGGATCTACAAAATAAAAGTTAAACCATAGCTTATTAAACTATATTACCAATAAAATACTTGTCAAGGCTATCAGACCCCGTTTACACTGGCAATGAAATTGGATCGATCTTTATTTGGATCGATCTTAAAAAGACCAGTTCGTGTTTACATTGCACAAGCAAGATCAATTGAGATCGATCTTATTTAATCCAGTGTGTTTACACTACAACGTAAAAAGAACTGGTCTGACCTTTATTTAGCTATCTAAATATAACAAACACCTCAAAAAAGATCGATCGCGGTCGATCTAAGCGTTTACACCAAAAAAAAGATCGATGCAAATAAGGTCGATCTTTTTAAAACCAACTCTAGAGGTAGACTTTTAAAATCCAATTGAAGATCGATCTTACCCGTTTACACTATCACCAAATATCGATCTTTTTTGTTAGACGGGGTCTATATGATTTAAATAATGTCCACCTTGCTGCACTAAACACAATCAGAGAAGAGGTTGAAATAAAGCTTACAATACAATTACATAAGGTAATCTTAAACATTGAACAGTCTTTACCCTACAGTACAAATAATCTTTATCTACTTGAAGTAAATAAAATATACATATATATTTAATTATAATGTTTAAATAATGTCCCCTTAATTTTCTCAATAGTATTTTTTTTTATAACCCACAAAAATTCTCAAGTTTTAAGATGTAAAATTTTTCTCATGTAAGCTCATAATGTTCAATGTTATATCTCATTAATTCAACAAAGAAACTGATTGTGCAAAGATCTTAAGTTTTTGTGCAAAGCCTTCAAAAATTGTTCCTTGTGGGCTTGTAAATGAGCAGTGTTATGAAGATAATAGACAAGTTTATGAAAGACCTTACTTTCGTCCCTAATACCAAGACATCAGTGAATTGTATTTTCTTTGAAATCATTACCAAATTTCTACAGGCTTAAAGGTTAAAAACCTATTTTTTTTCTCTTATAAACAAATTAATACATGCATATGAATTTTCTGTCAGAATGATTTTGGTGGCATGGTCAAATAACTAGAATTATCTTAAACAAATGTTGGAATTTGGTTCTATGGCTACAATATAAAAAAGAAGAAGATGTGGTATGATTGCCAATGAGACAACTATCCACAAAAGACCAAAATGACACAGACATTTTAAAGCAACTATAGGTCACCATACGGCCTTCAACAATGAGCAAAGCCCATACCGCATAGTCAGCTATAAAAGGCCCTGATAAGACAACGTAAAACAATTAAAACGAGAAAACTAATGGCCTTATTTATGTAAAAAATTAACATGTTACAAACCTGGTTTCGAAGATTGTTTTGTGTAGTCAAAACGCTGGACGGCGTCTTTGTGGCTATTATACAGGGATTCTGTGGCATATATCCTATTCACCTCACCTTTATGATTTATTTTTATATCTATTTCTATTTTACCACTCACAGAACCAAATCCACCAAATTCTGAAAAAATTTAAAACATTTTAATTTTTGAGATTAGATAATTCTGTGAAGTCTATTGCAATTGTTTTACCTACCTACCTATCCTCTTCGCTCCTGGTGGAGCATAAGGTCGCCACAAGATTTCTCCATCCAGATCTGTCTTTAGCCTTTGTTTCGGCTTCTCCCCAGGTCATGTCAAGCTCCTTTAGTTCTGCCTCAATTGTTCGACGCCAGGTGGTTTTGGGTCTTCCTCTTGGTCTCTTCCCCTGGGGTGTCCATCTAAGAGCTGTCCTGGTTATGTTGGATACAGGCATCCTGAGAACATGCCCCAGCCATCTGAAGCGCCTCTGTTGTATTTCTTTGAGGATACACATGGACTTGGTCGTTTCGAGGAGATGGTCATTTGAGATACGGTTTGGCCAAAAGATTTTACAAATTCGCCTCAGACAATTGTGGTGGAAACTTGAGAGCGATCTCATATCTGTTTTTGTTACTCTCCAGCATTCACTTCCATACAGAAGGACAGATTTAACATTACTGTTATATAGCCTGATCTTTGTTTTTCTGTTGTATTGGCTAGACTTCCAAATTGGTCGTAGTCTTTGAAATGCAGATCTTGCCTTGGCTAGCCTACTTTTAATATCTTTTTTGGTTGAATCTTCTGTACTAACGACAGTTCCTAGATAGGTAAATTTATCTACTTGTTGGATTTCTGTACCTTCAGCTTCTAGTCGTAAGTTTGATGTTGTGTTGAGTCGCATTTCTTGAGTCTTTTTTGCATTTAATTCCAGTCCAATTTGGCTTGCAAAATAGCTGAGCCGATCTGTCTTTTCTTGCATATGATCTTGTTTTGATGAAAGGAGTGCTATATCATCAGCAAAGTCAAGGTCCTCTAGGGTTGAAAATATGGACCATGTGATGCCTCTTTTCTTGTCACTGGTGGTCTTCCGCATCACCCAGTCAATGGCAACCAGGAATAAGATGGGTGAGATGATGCAGCCCTGTCGTACTCCAGATTGTACTTCAAACCAGTCAGTTTCCTTGTTGTTGAGTATCACAGCACATTCAAAGTTGGTATAAAAGCATTTTATCATTGTGACGATCTTTTGTGGTACTCCATATGATATAAGAATTGTCCAAAGAGTCTCTCTGTGTAAACTGTCGAATGCCTTCTTGAAATCAATAAAGTTGATATATAGAGGTGTCTTCCATTCTATACACTGCTCAATGATGTTCTTAAGCGCAAATATCTGATCAATGCATCCTTTCCCTTTTCTAAACCCAGCTTGTTCCTGTCTCAACCTGTCATCCAGTATGGAGTCTATTCTGTTTAACAGTATTCTGCAAAACACTTTACTTGGGATTGAGAGTAATGTTATCCCTCTCCAGTTGTCACAGTTCCCAAGATCACCTTTCTTTGATAGTTTAATGATAAGACCTTTTGACCAGTCTTCAGGGATTTTGTTTTCTTCCCATATGTCTTTGAAAAGATCATGTAGTATGGTAGTTGCTGTATTGATGTCAGCTTTCAGTAGTTCTGCTTGAAGTCCATCTATGCCTGCTGCCTTTCCTGATTTCATGGATTTAATTGCCTTTGTTATTTCTTCTTTAGATGGTGGGTCAGTGCTGATATCCAATTCTTCAAGTTGGGGTGCTCCCTGGAATTCATTTATTGGCTCAGGTCTATTCAAAACAGCCTTAAAGTGTTCTACCCAACGTGCAGCTTGTTCCCTTTCAGTTGTGATGATTTTTCCATTATTGTCTTTTACTGGAGGCGGTTGTTTAGATTGTCCACACAATTCTTTTGTGATCTTGTAGACTGTACTTAAGTCACCTCTTGCGGCAGCCTTTTCTGCTTCTTCAGCTTGTTCTTCCAGATGGTTCTTTTTATCTTTTCTAGCTCTTTTCTTCACCTCTTTATCTTTCTCTGCATATTCTTTCTGTGTTTGTTCTTTTAACCTTGATGACCTAGTGCTGAGGACCTTTTCTTTAAGTTTTGCTCTTTCATCGACTGCTTTCCATGTGTCTGATGTTAACCATTGCTTACTACTGCTCTTACGGAACCCAATGATCTTTTCACTTGTGTTTTGATATACCTCTTTGATGTTTTCCCATTTCTTTTCTATGGAACTGTCTTCAGTTTGATCAAAATCTTCTAATACTCGAAATCTGTTTCTGAGTTCGATGACAAACTTTTGTTTGATTTCAGGTTCTTTCAGACGATTGACATTGAGGATCTTTCTCCCAGGTTTGTTATTATCTGTTACCTTTTTCAGCTTTAGTTGGAGTTTAGCTATAACTAAATGATGGTCACTGTTCACATCTGCTCCTCTATATGCTCGGGTATCCAGCAACGATCGCCTCCATTTGCCATTTATGATGATATGGTCAATCTGATTTTTGTCCCTGTTGTTTGGAGAATTCCACGTGATTTTGTGTATTTCTTTATGCTTAAATAGGGTTCCTCCAATAACTAATCCATTTGTAGAACACATACTTGCCAGTCTCTCTCCATTTTCATTCATCACACCATGACCTTCTTTTCCCATAGCTCTTTCATGTTCTGTATTAAATTTTCCAACCTTAGCATTTTGGTCTCCTATAATCAGAAGGACATCATGAAGTGGTGTTTTGCTAATCTGAGCCTGAAGAGCTTCATAATAAGCGTCTTTGATTTCTTCTTCTGCATCGTTTGTAGGCGAGTAGCACTGAATTATTGTTGTCTTGGCATAGCTGGAATTAAAGCGAGCTCTGATCAATCGCTCATTTATAGGTTCCCATTCAATCAAGCTCTTTGTACATTCCTTATTTATAATGATTGCCACTCCTTCTGTATGTTGGTTGTCATTTCTGCCGGAGTATATGATGGTATGACCCTGTGTAATTATTTTTCCTGACTCTGTCCACCTGCATTCACTGATGCCTAATATTCCTAGTTGGTACCTTTCCATCTCTCTTATAACTTGCGCAGTTTTTGAGACCTGGAACATAGTTCTTACATTCCACGCGCCGATCTTAATGGTCTTTTTGGGATCCATGAGATTCTGGTTCCTGTCTAAGGTCTCCCGAGTTGGGCTTTCTCCTTGTACAATCATATTGCTGCCTGTGCAGCCCGTCATCTCATGGATACCTGCTGTTTGTTGATTTCTTGTGTTGATTTCTGTAATAAGTTGTTTGTTTTATAAGATGAGGTTATTAGCCTAATGCTTAACCCCCAACTTGGAGGACCAGGGGTTTTGTCGTTGAGGTTCCCGTCCTCTAGATCAATTGCCTTGCTGGGCTGGTGAGTGGTGATCTACCCAGTTTGTTTAGAGTTCTCTCTCCTAGACAGGTTGCCTTACCTGGCTTACAGCCCCTATCTGGCTGACTATTTACCCATAGCTGGGGCAAGGTTGACGAGTGCTAGGGCATATCCACACACCGGTGGGCCTACACACTGCGTCTTTGGGGTCCTTGCTACTCCAAGATCCTCTACAGTAAAGCCTGAGATACTAGATCTCAGTTACCATGTGCTGTCGCGGGGAGGCACTGTAGAGGTCTTGACAGTGTAGAGGCTATGTACTGGCAGGAGAGGCTTACTCACTCGGCTCTCTTTTCGCTCACATATGTAAGCTAGCCAGCGGCAGCTGCTTTTCATAAGAAAAACAACCACACTAGACGCATACTACTGCCCTGTGGAACAACCACCAGCACACAGTATATAAAGTAATATAACAACAACAACAAAAACAACTATGGTATACATTGTGGCTTAACTTATAAATTCAACACTTTTAAAAATAAAATGACTTGTAAGAGTTTTTTAATGCAGATATACTTTTTGATTTTTTAATTTCACTGGACAGTGAATTCCACACTTTTAGACCACTAAAAGAAAAACTTGATTTGTATAATTCTGTATTTGATTTAGGGACAATAAAATTATCCGATGATGAAAGTCGAGTATTGTACGATTGTTTCCTACTTGTAGGCACAATAAGATTGGATAAATATGTTGGTGCCAGTTGGTGTTTTGATTTATACATTAATAATGATTTGTGGTAAAATATTCTCTTAGTAACAGGAATGATTCCAGATTTCTTAAATAGTTCAATAGATGGTTTTCGAATATCGTGTTCGTTTAAAATAATTCTAGCTGCCCTTTTTTGCAATTTTAGTAGACTGTCAACTAAAAACTTGTTACAGTTTCCCCATACTGAACAACAGTTATCCAAATGTGGAAGAATATACGCATTGTAAAATAGAATTCGTGCATTGTGATTCAAGTATTTCTTGATTCTTTTTAATAAAGCTAATGAAGAATTAACTTTTTTGATTATATGATTAATTTGATCATACCAAGAAAGAGTTTTGTCAACAAAAATACCCAGGACTTTTTCACAGTGACTTTCATTAATCTTTTGGCCATTAATGGATACATTTAATGTGTCATTACACATTACAGACAGTTTTTGTTTTGAACCTATACACATTGTCTTAGTTTTTGACACATTAACTAACATTTTGTTTTCATCAACCCATTGACAAATATTTTCTAATACAACATTGAGTGTCTGACTTATATACCTTTTGTCTTTTCCAGAAATAGTGCTATCATCAGCAAAAAGATCAAGATTATGATTAGGATTACACAAAGGCAAATCATTAATAAATATTAAAAATAATATAGGACCTAAAACGGACCCTTGAGGTACACCTGCTTTTAATGTAGATACATCTGAAAAAGTATTTGAAATTGATACGAATTGATGTCTATCAGCTAAATACGAAGTAAACCAATGAATTGAATTATAAGAACATTTATATTTTTGTAATTTTTGAAGGAGCAGTTTGTGATTTAGAAGATCAAAAGCTTTACATAGATCTAAAAATACTGTCTGGGACATCCTTTTGATACAACCATCAAATATCAAGAGTCTATCATTTCCTGCAATTTTAGGGACATTGAAAGACCAGGGGTATAATAGTCATTTCAGCGATCACAGGTAGGTATTTTGAGCTTTCCATAAATATTTATATTTAAAAAAAATCTTACGACGGTTTTCGGAAATAAATAACTTACTTTTCCGCGAAAATATGTAGTAACGATTCCGGAAAAAATAAATTATTATTTTGTCGAGAAAATAATTAAAGAGTATCTTGAACTTTGTCCTAAATGAAACCTGGAACAACCGTTGATGTAGTATCATGAAATATTTGTAACATCAGTATGGATTGCACATTGAAAGTCAATATGATCTACCTCGGGCTGGTGATTTAGTCACACATCAATAAGCAAATCCAACATTTTGATAAAAAAAAAAGTGGAAGTAACACAAAAGGATTGAAGACAATGGCAACACATATTTGTCAGCATACAAATCTAATTCTAACTCTGTTGGATTTAATTTTAAGAGTGAAACTATTCTAGGGGGAAAGATTGGCATGGGGGAAAAGTGACAATATGTATACATATTGCAAAATTTCCTCTGGGGAAAAAATGGGGATGGGGAATGACTATATAACACCGGTTGTTAAGTTCAAGTGACCCCAATGGCCATGTGGGCAACTTGCAATAATTTGGAGTACAACTGATGTCCAAACAATACTCTGCTTAACCTTCAAGATAAATTCAACCAAACTTAGACTGTATGATTCTTATATAGGTTACCTCGCATAAAGTGTGTGTTCCTAACAGTCAACCAAAATGGTCACAATGGCCTTACTGGTATCGACCTAGAAAAAACTTTAAACAAAAGTTTGAAAGTAGTTTGATTTTTAAACTAAAGCTAATAAATAAGTCTATAAGTATAAATGCCATATCTTGATTGGTGAGTAGTTTAAGCTATTATGAGCCTCTTGTTCCAGTAAAATAAGTAGATGATCACTATTGTAAGAGAGATAACTCTTGTAAAGGGCAAATCAGCTTTATTTTTAGAATGGGAAGGAATGATTAACACTGATATAAGTTTGAGGTCATATGTCTTTATTTGGTCAAAGTTTCCTCCTGGCAGTTACCCTAAGCTGGAGGAATATAACCCTTCAAAATACACTTGATGAAAATATAAAAAAACAAATCTGAAAAGGTAAGTTTCATGTTTTTGTTTTCAATATTTATTTAAAACCAGAGAAACTTAAACTTACAGTACTATTTTATATCAATAATCAAACAAAATTGATCATTTTTTTATGTTAAGAAAAGTTTAGAGTAGACAGTAAGTAAATCAAGATGAATGGTTTGTTTGCTATAAATAAACCTGATAAAAAAGGAGGGATGAATTTATTTTGTTATTTTAAATTTAACTGCAACATGTGCAAAAAATTAACTTCCAAGATGTATAATTTGCTTAAATCTAATAAGAAGTTGTATGTGTTCCAGACCATATGAGTATTTGGACCTTACGCGTATGGTCGGACCATATGAGTATATACCCGTTTGGTTATTAACTGGCCGAACCATATGATAGGTATTTTTCGAATAAATGCAAAATAGAGGGTAATGCTTTACGCAATTACTGTTCAACGTTCGTCGTATTAAAAATACTCAATACATGTACATATGGTCTGGAATATATATAATATACTGAGTGGCAATAAACAAGCAACATATCATATTTGAAGTTTGGATTGGATGCATCCAGATTTGTTTGAAACGGACATTGCTTTAATAACCTAATATTTTATATTTGTATTCATTTCTGAAACATTTTGAAATACTGCTAGGGATACATTAATCGTTGCTGAGATTTTCTCCGATTCAGTGTTATGTTAAATTTCAGGGGCGGATTCAGACATTTTAAAAGGGGTTTCCCAACCCAGAATAGAGGGAGAAAGGGGGTGTTCCAACTATATGTTTCCATTCAAATGCATTGATCGTCCTTAAAATGGGGATTGTAACCTCTAAACCCACTGAATCCAGATCTGCCACTGAGTTAAGTATTATAGTATGCAAATGATTTTATGTTTGTGTTCGCTTTACCATTATATTAAGAGCTGTAAGATTGCAACACTTCTACTAGTATTAGGAAAACCAACCTCCTGAGTATGTATATAGGTTATTTATCTGTTGTTTGCAATGTTTTTGTTTGGGTTTAATAGGTAAAATCTTTAACCTTCTGTCAACCCCTAATTTATTTCCAGTTTAAATAAAAGAACAAGTATGGCTTCTCTGGCAGAAACCGAAATAGACGCAACAATGAAGAGACTGGAACAGTTAGAATCATTAACAGTTAAATCAGCTGATGAAGAGCAGTCTGCACAATATAGAGATGAAATAAAAGTTACTAACTATCTCAGGGATATTAAACGTAAAATGGTAGACGAATGGAAACAGAAGTTCAGAAAATATGAAGATAGGGTGAAGGTATTACAGTGAAATCTGTGTATAAATAGAAGATAGGGTCAAGGTATTACAGTAAAATCTGTGTATAAAATAGAAATAAATAGATGATGTATGGAAAACATCAATGAAAGAAAGAAACGTATGTTTTGCATTTTTCAATTCCAATTTAAAGAAATTATAGAAATTTCACCAAAAAAATAAAAAATCATGAATCTATCAGTATCCATTTAAATGAATGAATCTTTAGTATTTGTATAAAACTAGTTTTAATACGACCGCAAAAATAAAAAAAAAATGTTGGTCGTATATTGGTATCACGTCGCCGTCGTCAGCGTCGTCCGAAGACGGATGGTTTCCGGATAATAACGTTTAAATAAGTAAAAAGAAATCGATTAAATTTTAACACAATGTTCATAAACACAAAACGAAGCTTGGGATTGATTTTGGGGGTTATGGTCTCAAAGGTTTAGGAATTAAGGGCCCAAAAGGGCCAAAAACAGCATTTATCTAGTTTCAGGACAATAAGTTGTAAATTAGTATTTCAATTCCTCTGAAATTGTACCAAGCATTTTTCTTATTTCCGGACAATGACTTGTGTCAATTATGTGGTCATTTTTATAAATTTCCTGTTTACAAAACTTTTGAATTTTTCGAAAAACTAAGGATTTTCTTATCCCAGGCATAGATTACCTTAGCCGTATTTGGCACAACTTATTTGGAATTTTGGATCGTCAATGCTCTTCAACTTTGTATTTGTTTGGGTTATAACTATTTTGATATGAGCGTCACTGATGAGTCTTATGTAGACGAAACGCGCGTCTGGCGTACTAAATTATAATCCTGGTACCTTTGATAATTATTGTGTGTAACTGTATGGATCTCTCGGACATTGTACTACAAGGTTCCATGTAAAACAGGGAAGGCTGGGATTCAGTTTGTGGTTATTTTTCTCAAATATGTAGGAATAAAGGGCCAAAAAAGGGCGAAAAAGAAGCATTTTTCAAGTTTACAGACAATAATTTGTGTTGAAGTGCATGGATTTCTATAGATTTTTACTAGTAGGTTCAATACCACTAAAGGAAGGTTGAGATTATTTTGGGGGTTATGTTCCCAATAGTTTAGGAATTAGGGGCCAAAAAGGGGGCCAAAATAATCATTTTTGTAGTTTTCAAACAATAACTTGTGTTTGGGTGTATAAATCTCTCTGAAATTAAACCACAAGTTTCCATACCATGAAGGGATTGATAGTATTAACGTTTGGAGGTTATGGTTCAAAACGTTTAAGAATTAGGTGCAAAAAAAGGGGGGAAAACTAGGTATTTCTGATCAATGGACAATTAAGACAATTCAAAAGCAGTGTAATTGGGGTAATTCTAAAACATTTAACATACAATGTTGGGTATGTTAGGATCTAGATCCTTTACACTACTTGCATATTATTTATAAAAAATTGTCAGGTTTTGGACTAATTGCAAAAAAAGGGGGGTGGAAGTAGTTTTCAATTATTTTTTTTCAAATTTCTCAAATTCCAAATTTTTTAAAAGTTAAAAGAAGAAATCTTTAATTGCACAATATTGCGCAATAGATTTGTCAGATCTTGACATCTGTTTTGTGTCAAAAACTTATATTATGTCAAAAATTTGATTGCAATCCAAATTCAGAGCTGTATCAAGCTTAAATATTGTGTCAATACTTGCCCCAACTGTTCAGGGTTCGCCTTCTGCACTCATATAAAGCTGGACCTTGCGGAGCACCTGGTTAATACATATTATTGGTTCTGCTACTATATAAAGAATAGAAACAAATGACCTATAAAATTAAAGAATACAGAAACCAGGCAGAAAACCTGCTTCATTCTTTTCTAACCAGAGTCGTGAGCTTGCTTATCCCCCTGTAATTGGTTTCAATGAAGAAGTACCTGTCGGTACAGGGTTGCTTTCGATATCGTAGAATCTATACATAGGACTACGTAGATTTTTGACTTCTGAACATGCATCTAGCCTAGCTGCTAAATAGTTTTTATTTATATTTCAGTCTACAGAGGGTGATATATTTGTTGGTGCTCCTGTAATAGATTTTACCATTAAAGTAGTACCTGTCGGTACAGTTATTGTGTTTTATATTTCAGTCTACAGAGGGTGATATATTTGTTGGTACTCCTGTAATAGATTTTACCATTAAAGTAGTACCTGTAGGTACAGTTATTGTGTTTTATATTTCAGTCTACAGAGGGTGATATATTTGTTGGTACTCCTGTCATAGATTTCACCATTAAAGTAGTACCTGTCTATGGCAAGCCGTTCTCGTCAAAACTATGCTTAAACCCTTTTTTCGACAAAAATACACACTGAGATTTAAAAACCTAAAATAACACACTGAGAAATCGAAATTACACACGGAGATTTAAAAAAAATAAAAAACACACACTGAGAATTCAAAATTACACACTGAGATTTTAAAAAGACACACTGAGATGAAATAAATTGAAAAACACACACTGAGAATTGTTAATTACACACTGATATTTCAAAAATACACACTAAGATTAATATGCAAATTACTAATGAATATTCATGAGATGAATAATTCAACAGATTAATATCTTGATCTCAAGAACTCTTGTCATTATAATGAAATGCGATTCCTTCAACCAACATTCGTAATAAATTTCAAGACTTAACATCGCTCATATTCATAAGTTTGTTGCCTATAATTTAGATCATTACTACTACCAGTAATTAAACATGGGTCCCTTTTCAAAAGTCTTCCAACTGTTTCCTTGATTTCGCTAGTTAATCTTTTATATTTTTGTTACGTTTATATGCTATAATAGACACTTGGGTAAAAATTTCACTGCATTCTTTTGCAGATTGTTCCAATGTTTTCTTATAATTTTAATAAAGTTTTTCACCATTTGGTTATATTTTGTAATAAGAGTAAGTGGGTATTTTTCTTGTTCTTGTATTTCTAAAGTTTTTTTTATTAATAAGGCCCAAGACCACAATTAATGACCCCGCTTTAGTTCCTTTTAATTAGAGTGTATTTTTCCTTATTTTTTTTTCTTTCCTTTCCTCACTCATTCCTTAAATCTTTTTGGGTGGAAATGAAAGAAGAGAGGTCAAATAAATTTTTGGAGGTTGTATTTTAACTGATTTTGATATGGAATGAGTGATTAGGTCAAGTGCAAAAAGGTGATATTTACAGTTTTCGGAACATCTCTTGACTTGTCAATAGGGGTATGGATGTGTATTGGCTAAATTTGTAAAAGTGATTGCTTTAATCTTTCTGAATTTTGGATATATATTTGGACTAGGACAATACATTACACACACAAAAAATTGGACAAAAGTGTATGGTGCAATTTTTTTAATGATGCAAAAGGTTATAAAGAACTGATAGAGGAATTAATTGTGGTCTGTGGCCATAATTTGGAACCAAATCGAAGGATTAACGAGTTCTGTCCCCTTGTTGTTTTAAGCTTGTAATAGATTCAGATTAAGTATGCTAATTAGATATGTGCGCATAAAAAGTGCGCACAAATCTCAGTGTGTAATTTTAAATTCTCAGTGTGTAATATCAAATTCTCAGTGTGTGCTTTCAGTTTATTTATTCTCAGTGTGTCTTTTTGAAATCTCAGTGTGTAATTTTCAATTCTCAGTGTGTAATATTCAATTCTCAGTGTGCATTTTTCATTTTTGTAATCTCAGTGCGTCTTTATGAAATCTCAGTGTGTAATTTTTAATTCTCAGTGTGTAATTTTCAATTCTCAGTGTGTAATTTTCAATTTTCAGTGTGCGTATTGAGGTTTTTAAATCTCAGTGTGCTTTGTTGTAATTCTCAGTGTGTAAATTTTTCGAAAAATGGTTTAAACGTAGTTTTGACGAGAACGGCTTGCCATCCTGTCGGTATAGTTATTGTGTTTTATATTTCAGTCTACAGAGGGTGATATATTTGTTGGTACTCCTGTAATAGATTTCACCATTAAAGTAGTACCTGTCGAGACAGTTATTGTGTTTTATATTTCAGTCTACAGAGGGTGATATATAATTATTTGTTGGTACTCCTGTAATAGATTTCACCATTAAAGTAGTACCTGTTGGTACAGTTATTGTGTTTTATATTTCAGTCTACAGAGGGTGATATATTTGTTGGTACTCCTGTTATAGATTTCACCATTAAAGTAGTACCTGTCGGTACATTTATTGTGTTTTATATTTCAGTCTACAGAGGGTAATATATTTGTTGGTACTCCTGTAATAGATTTCACCATTAAAGTAGTACCTGTCGGTACAGTTATTGTGTTTTATATTTCAGTCTACAGAGGGTGATATATTTGTTGGTACTCCTGTAATAGATTTCACCATTAAAGTAGTACCTGTTGGTACAGTTATTGTGTTTTATATTTCAGTCTACAGAGGGTTTGTTGGTACTCCTGTAATATATTTTACCATTAAAGTAGTACCTGTCGGTACAGTTATTGTGTTTTATATTTCAGTCTACAGAGGGTAATATATTTGTTGGTACTCCTGTAATAGATTTCACCATTAAAGTAGTACCTGTCGGTACAGTTATTGTGTTTTATATTTCAGTCTACAGAGGGTAATATATTTGTTGGTACTCCTGTAATAGATTTCACCATTAAAGTAGTACCTGTCGGTACAGTTA
Source organism: Mytilus galloprovincialis (assembly GCF_965363235.1). Classification (NCBI taxonomy): domain Eukaryota; kingdom Metazoa; phylum Mollusca; class Bivalvia; order Mytilida; family Mytilidae; genus Mytilus; species Mytilus galloprovincialis. The sequence goes on from NC_134847.1 coordinate 5,910,223, forward strand.
TTGTGTTTTATATTTCAGTCTACAGAGGGTGATATATTTGTTGGTACTCCTGAAGTGGATGCTGTTGTGAGTTCTAATACTAATCGGAATATATATTACTTTGGTTTGTGATGTATCGGTTATGTTCCTTCACATGCATATGTCTTCCATTTTTCAATATAACTTACATTTTGTATCAAACCATTTCAGTGTAAGGAAGCAAATGATTATTGGTTGCTCATTTATAATTAAAGGATATGATGTATCAATTTAAAACAGTCACTATGCATATTAAAAACACAAAAGTCACAAGTTCAGTGAGGCCTTTAACATGGAGCAAAACCGCTCACCTCAGTGGAAATTCAAGGAGTCCCACGCAAGTACATATTTAAGGATATTTTTGCTTGAAGTGCACTCGCCTCACAAAAAAGAAAGAAAAAATTGGTAAACATAGCTACGTAGAGCTTTTTTTTATGGAAACAGCTGTGCATGAATATTTAAAGACAGCTAAGTTTAAATTTCTCAGTGCCGAAAGGTTGATTCCAGTGGTGCATATTAATTTCCGTTCTAATTCAATAGGTCTCTCCAGCAAATGCCTTTGGATTTATGGATGGAGGGATAGATCGAGTGTTTTCTGAGCTGTTTGGATGGCAAATGTGAGTCTGGATGCATTTTCCTTCATTTACGACAACGTATTGTCAAATATTTACTTCTAAATTTTAGTCAAAATCAATTTTAACAAAAAAAAAATGGCATACATTTAAGTCGTGAAATTGAGAATGGAAATGGGGAATGTGTCAAAGAGACAACAACCCGACCACAAAACAGACAACAGCAGAGGATCACCAATAAGTCATGAATGCAGCGAGACATTCCCGCACCCGGAGGCGTCCTTTGGCTGGTCCCTTCACACATATATATACTAGTTGAGTGATAATGAACGCCATACTACACTCCAAATTATACGCAAGGAACTAAAATTAAAAACAATACCAGACTAATAAAGGCCAGAGACTCCTGACTTGGGACAGGCGCAAAAATGCGGCGGGGTTAAACATGTTTATGAGATCTCAACCCTCCCCCTATACCTCTAGCCAATGTAGAAAAGTAAACGTATATTAATACGCACATTGAAATTCAGTTCAAGAGAAGTCCAAGTCTGATGTCAGAAGATGTAACAAAAGAAAATAAACAAAATGACAATAATACATAAATAACAACAGACTACTAGCAGTTAACTGACATGCCAGCTTCAGACTTCAATTAAACTGATTGAAAGATTATGTCTTCATCATATGAATATAAGGTACAATCCCTCCGGTTAGGGGTTTAGTATCATACCATCATAACATATATGAGAAACTGCATGAACTGGACAATAAAAGACTGCCACCGTATGCTTAGAAAATTATTATGGCCTTCAATTTGTTTCTACGAGTTAAAATTAAGTTCTATGCTCGTTTCATATTCAATCGAGGTGAATTCCTAAAAATATAACGAATATAAAATTATAGGTGCAGGATTGATTGATTTTTGGTTGCTTAACGTCCAGTGGCAAATATTCCATCCATGTTCAGGGCGATATAAAGGTGCAGAATAAACTGCAATCATGCTATAAGGTATTTAAGAAGATTTCAATGGTTGATATCTGCCGGAAATCCGCATCATATTAAAGGAGTGAATATAATATGACTGAATTTAAGACAGCAACCCGATGATTCATCCTTTGTTTGGGAAGAGGTTGGCTAATTTTTTCTCAAGACAAACAATATTTTCATTAGTTTTCAATGTTGTGTCATGTGTATTATTATTGGTCTGTTTGTCTGTTTCATTTTTAGCCATGGCGATGTAAGTTTATTTTTGATTTATGAGTTTGACTCTGGTATCTTTCGCTCCTCTTTTTCAATAATAAACAAGAGAAAGACATTTTTTCTATCTATATTTAAATTTTTATGTGTCTAATTTTAAAAAGAAACAAACTTTTTTTTTACCATTCTTTCAGAAGTATTCATTTCAAGAAGATTTAGAATAAAAAAGGTTTAAATCAAAAAAAAAATTTAAAAAAAACAACAACAATGTGGCTCTCGCTTCTTGAAGATGAATGGGCAGTGCCAAAGCTCTTTACCCGTCATAATATACTGCTATCTTATGATAGGTTTACTCGGGAGACAATTAGGGGCCCGTTAGTATAACTTTCATTACTGAGTAGCTGTGAATTATACATGTTTACCCTAATTCAATTAATACATTGGAACAGGTTTTTTTTTATCGTTTCAGCCCATAATATTACTGACCATTGATATAATTTAAAATATTCTGTTTCTAACGTTTCCTTGAATCAAACTACATGTCAAGTTCGTTAAAAACTTCCATCATCGTCATATACATTAGTTGTTATATATGTATACATGTGTATATGACAGTTGATTAATGGCTAATATTTTACCTTTTCTTCAGGCAAGAACGGATACAGAAAGTAATAAGGGATCAGTATGATGGAGAAAACTTTGTGGTTAGTAGAAATCAACTTTGTTAGAATTATTTCATTATATACGACAAGCGGATCCAGAGGGGGGGGAGGTCCGGGGTTGGAACCCCCCTCTTTTTGGACGATCAATGCATTTGAATGAGGACATATAATTGGAACCCCCCCCTTTTTGTCCTGAGTTAGGACCCCCCCTTTTTAAAATGGCTGGATCCGCCCCTGATGAAGGACAATGGGAAAGATGCCCCCGCTTGAAATATGTACCACAAATTCTACATTTTTTAAAATTTACAAATGCTAGTTTAAATGGACATCTACACGGGAACCTTAGTTTATTCAAATTTTGAATTTTGTAGGGAAACGCAATCATTATTCCAGCCTATGACAAAGATCCAGACAAGGAACACATTCAGAAGTTAAAGACCATTATATAAGTAATGGTAAACCAATCAAGTACCTCATACACGTCCCTACTATGAGAGTACCAAAAGATGTCATTAACTCCACTAATGCTTATCTGTCTTTTAGAGGAGTCATTTTGGCAGGTATTAACATATCTATGTAAATCATTTCTGATTCTATTACTTTGATTATTATGCTTTTCTTTTTTTAGTACGTTAACACGGATTACTTTTCATATGTTATGATGGTATGATACTAAACCCCTATCGGGAAGGATTGTGCCTGATATTCATATGATGAAATCATAATCTTTAAATCAGTTTAATTGAAGTCTGGAGCTGGCATGTCAGTTATCTGCTAGTAGTCTGTTGTTATTTATGTATAATTGTCATTTTGTTAATTTTCTTTGGTTACATCTTCTGACATCAGACTCGGACTTCTCTTGAACTGAATTTTAATGTGCGTATTGTTATGCGTTTACTTTTCTACATTAGCTAGAGGTATAGGGGGAGGGGTGAGATCTCATAAACATGTTTAACCCCGCCGCATGTTTGCATCTGTCCCAAGTCAGGAGCCTCTGGCCTCTGTTAGTCTTGTATTATTTTTAATTTTAGTTTCTTGTGTATAATTCGGAGTTTAGTATGACGTCCATTATTACTGAACTTGTATACATATTTTTAAGGGGCCAGCTGAAGGACGCCTCCGGCTGCGGGAATTTCCCGCTACATTGAAGACCTATTGGTGGCCTTCGGCTGTTGTCTTTTCTATGGTCCGGTTGTTATCTCTTTGACACATTCCCCATTACCATTCAAAATTTTAGCATATTTTAATACATCCAGTGAGCTGATAAAGGTTATGACCCTTTAATTCACCCAATCATCTTCTGAGACCACACGTTGATTAAATTTTGTTATACAATAGGTTCAGAAAAGTAACCAGGTGCTCCGCAGGGCGCAGCTTTATACGACCCCAGTGGTCGAACCGAGAACAGTTGGGGCAATTTTGGTCACAATATTCAAGCTTGATACTGTCTGAATTTTGATTGTGATCAAATTTTTGACATAATATAGGTTTTTGCCACAAAATTAATGTGGTTCAAGATCTAACACATCTATTGCACAAAACTGTGCAATTGAATATTTCTTATTGAGACTTTTCAAAATTTGAAATTTGAAAAATGTTGAAAAAAAAATCCCTTAAAAAAATGGTAAACTGAGATCCCCCTCCAAATTATTGAAACCCCCCTTGGAGCAATAACCCTTAAACTCAATCCCATGCTTTCCTTTGTAATATTGAACCTTGTAGTACGATTTCAGAGAGATCCATACACTTAAACACAAGTTATTGTCATGATTGTTTGGAAACTAGAAACATGCTTCTTTTTGGCCCTTTTTTCCTACATATTTTGGGCAATTAGCACAAAACTTAATCCCAGCCTCCCCTTTGTTATATGGTACATTGTGGTACAATTTCAGAGAGATCCATGCAATTACACACAAGGTATTGTCTGGAAACTAGAAAAATGCTTGTTTTGGCCCCTTTTTGGCCGTTAATTCCTAAACTTTGGAAACCCCATAACCCCTTAAATGAATCCAAACCTTCTACTTGTGATTTTAAACATTGCAGTATACTTTCAGAGCAATTGAAATACTGGTAAACAAGTTATTATCCTGAAACTAGAAAAATGCTTGTTTTGGCCCCTTTTGGGCCCCTAATTCCTAAACGGTTCGGACCATCATCCCCAAAATAAATCCCAACCTTCCTTTTGTGGTATTGAACCTGAAAAAATTTCATTAAGATCTATTCACTTAAACTAAAGTTATTATCCGGAAACCAAAGTCTCTTCGGACGACGCTGACGACGCAGACGACGACATCATACCATTATACGAACCCAAAATTTTTTTGGGGTCGTATACAAATGACCATAGAATTAGAGAAATACATCTACTCATGAGTTTGTATATTCCATTGCAGTACAGAAGCACAACAGAAAACCAGAAAATCAGCCAATCAGAAGGGTTCTTTGTCCTGGTCTTGGGACTGCTGTTGGTAGAATGCCATTTAACAGATGTGCTTTTCAGGTTTATATAATTACATTTTGTACTTCATATGCAAGAATTGAACTCAATTTGTAAGACCCTACAGGGCATGGTCAATACAATTGGATTCACACGAGCAGGGCCTGTAAAATATAACTGATATTTTCCTATATGCTTGTTTTTGAAGAAAATATTTCCTCTAAAATGTCAAGTTTGACTTTTAATTAAGTGTTAATTACAAAAAGAAATAATATATGTCTACAATAAACCAACTTTTGTTCAAATTTATCCATTTCTATCTAAGTTTTCATGATTTCTTAACTTTGCTGATGATCCAAGAGTTAAATGAAATAAAATGAATGTGTTTACCTGCAGAAAGCTTGTTTTGATATAAAGTTTAAAATTGGTAGAAAAACTTTGTTTTAATGGTGTAGAAAAATAATTGAACAAGACAGAAAATATCAAGGTATAATAAAATTAATCTTTTTCCAGATGGTTCAAGCTTTTGAAATATTCGACTTGAGATTGAATGACAAACTTATGAAACCAGACAAGTTATGGGATGTAAGAGCACATGACAAAATGATGCAGGAGGTATGTGGAGTTAAAATTTACTTTATTAGGTATTGGCTTTCCTAAATTAAATCTAAGGCAGCAACCATTTGATTTTCTGGGGGGGGGGGGGGGGCTATGGTTTTTTTTCTGTACAAACTTTTTTCGCGACAAGTCAATTTTAGCATTACATATAGTGGCAGCTGAGGGTGAAACAAACAATTTTTTTTTCTCAGAATCAAAAACAAATTATTTTTTTCTCCAAAAACTGGAAACAAACTTTTTTTTCCAAAAAAAACCATAGCCCCCCCCCCCCCAGAAAATCAAATGGTTGCTGACTAATGGGGATTATTATAATACTATTAAAGGGAAACTTCGCAAAATAATCAAAAATTGATATTATGTCCATTCTGTATAGAAATGCTCAAATTTATAGATATTAAAGTTTTATTCCGCTAGATAAGAGATCACCATCGATTTTAAATTTAGAGTATCAATTCTCTGCGTTCCGCCATTTTGTCGTCTTCCCCGATTAAAAATCATGATGTGTCTATAAACCACAAAGGACTCAAACTACAGTAACCGATGTAGTCGTAATTACGTGTCGATATCTTGTCAATCGTACGGTTGTTTTATCTGACAAACTAACTTGATACGGAAAATGTTCTTATTTTTTTTAAATAACCATAGTCTGTTATTTTTAAACTGTTAATATTGGAATTAGTTAAAAAGTCAAAGTTTAAATCATAAATAAGTGTTCCGTGAAAATTTCGTAAATCTAATTCGTTTATAATTCTTTAAAGTAATAAATTTTATTCAAATAAATTCGGATCTTCCCTCTGATCACCAGAATGACTAAAGGTATTACTCCCAAAGGTATTGTGAGGGGTGTGAGGTGACACGTCCAGGTATTCAAGCGATTTCCTGTCGGGCTTGCAAGTTCATGCATCGTTTCACTTCCGTAGGTATTGATCAGTGTACACAGCCGGTAACTTATAACTCTCCATTTTGAACTATCAGGTGTATAAAATACATCTCTGTCTTGCGTGTCCGAAAGTGATATGATATACTAGTCATTACTAAACTCATACGCTTGTTTATAAATAACATTACTGGTGTAAAGAATATTATTTATAAAAATATAAATAATATCAAAAAAAAAAAAGATTTGATGAAATAAAAATCTATTTACATTTTTTTTCCAAGGTTTAATTTGGGAAAATGTAATATATACTCGTTGTCAATAGTAAAGGACAGATTGGAACATACCAGAAATATTGATTTAAAAAAAATGTACGCACTTGTCGACGATTCGTTTCTACGCCTGGATAGAAAGTTACGGAGCTATATCGCAATTTAAAATATATACATGTATACATTGAACATAAGAAAGAAACATACATTTTGTGTAAATTGGGGTAACAGTTTTATAAATAGACTAGTCCACGTATGCCAACAGTATGTAATCATCGAATTTGATAGACTATTGTATACCAAAAGAAGAAGAAGAAGAAGAAGAAGAAGAGGACCAATTTGATTTAAATACAGGTCGATATAATAACTTGCTTCAGTTCATCGAAGTTATGAACATAGTAAATCACAAATTTATATATCAATTAGATCGTTCTCCAATAAAGGAAGAAATTCGACATCATCACAATTGTTCCGACATTCATGTAAAACATAAGCAACTGGACGTACACTAATAAACCCCAAGGGATGTGAATATTTTCTAGGAAAACTTTTGAGTATTAAAGTTTCAAATTGATTTCGGGATTTATTTTCTTTCTTGATATTCAATGACAGTAATTTAAAGAATAAACTGCTTGTCCGCTTTAGGGGTATTCTTGCCAGTTGAACATACTTATAATTACATTCAAAAATAGGGAAATTAAGATGACATTAAATTCGTTGTCTTTTTTTTTTAAACATCGTTGGTCAAATAGCTAAAGTATTATTCGTTGTGAGAAGAAGACTATTTTAATAAGGACGCTCCCGATTATGAATAAATTTGGTTGACGTTTTTCACACTTGAAAAGAATATCTATTCGTAATTTTTCGATTCCATTCCAAGAGGATCCTTAAATTTCCTGTCAATTTTTTAAAACATCTTTTTTTTTCAAATATCTGAAGAATTCATGCGTTGTGAGATTTAAAATATTTTGATGAGAACATTAATTCCTAAATAGGTAAATAAAGATCGCTTTGGATGGACTAAATTATATAATTGCAATCTGTTTGAAATATTAAAGGTTGGCGATTTTAATTTAAAAAAGTACAATTTTTAGTTCATACACTCGTGTTTAGAAGGCTATTTTTATTTATAAATTTATTCAATTAAAATAATTCAGTATTTGATCGTTACAAAACTAATCAGAAGTCATAATTCATTTAAAAGTGAGCTTATGCAAAATATATAAAAATATACAACAGCTATCCAGTTATTGTGCGACCTTATTTCATAAATTCATTTTAATTCCTTTTCTTACATTTCTGTGTCTAAAACTATAACTGACTCCCGTATCATTCATACGAAATGTTGTTCGCACCTGAAATGCTGAATCGTGACGCCTAGGTGTCACTGAATGAAGATCAAAAGATTAGAATTACATAAGGCTAATCTTTTAATTACCTTGAGTTTAACTACGCATTCAACATTCACTAAGTGTCACAAATTAATACACATTTAATTTCCATAGTACAAGCAAGTGAAAATGTTTTCTGGAATGAAGCAAAAAGTTCAGAATACAAACATGTATTTTTTAATACACTATCGATCGTGTCAGTTTCATATGTTTGTTTAAAGTATTTGAAGAAAAAAAAATCATAAAAATGTTCTATTGTATTATTTACTTTAATTACTAGAACTTGTATAAAAAATCCACACATGAATCCTACAATCTAATTTAAAAAGTTGCATGGCTATCACTTACTTTTCGTTGGTTAATAACTACACCAAAAGTCGTCGATGCGCTTTAAATAGCGTTATTAGATGGTTAAAGAACAAGACTTAAGGTTGCATTTCTGTAAATATTGACAATGCAATTTCCCATAGGAACTTCTTTTACGGCTAAAACTGTACCACTTTTACTATGAAGTTTTGAAAAAAATCTTATCCTAGAATTGAAAGTTCATATGCACCACAATTTTTTTCAAAGGTCAAAATATAGGGCTGTGCGGCATATTTTCAACGTTTATATGCCATGAACTTCTCAGAGTTTAAACTTACACTAATTTTCTTAAATACTCCTACCTCGAATGAAAGGTTACCACAGATTTCAATGTAAACAATATGCACGTGTTTATTTACTGGTAACATTCCCAAGTTCTGTCTCTGCGTTGTTCTACATGCCTTAACGGTGTGGTTGTCCTACAAAGGATGTGAAGATTTGGAAGAAGAAGAAGATATGGAACACAGAGAGCATAGCTGGGAACCAGTATGTAAACAAAATTAATTTTCTATGAATATTCAATTACTCCCCAGAAGAGGCGTGTTTTGAGAAACAGCTGTATTTAGACTCCCCAAAAGAGGCGTGTTTTGAGAAACAGCTGTATTTACAAAGTGCAACCTTAAATGAGATTAATTTCACTCCTGGCATGCTCAAAGATTTAAACTACGTCACATAAGTCAGGAAGTTTGATAAAATAAAATTAAAAATTCCCAATTTTCTTCTTTGTTACTTTTCATATCGAAATAAAACTTGGTGAATATGTTTTTTATGGTATTATGAACATAATATGAAAAGTGAAAAATCGCGAATTATCCCTTTAAAGAACTTTTAAAAATTGATTCAGTTTCCCACTTAACCCTACCCCCATACAATTCAAGTGCCAATATGTCCAAGAATCAGGCTTGGTGAAAACCTGACGAAAACAAAAATTCTACTCAAGTTGACATTAATTTATGTTCAAATTGTAGTGTTTCTATGAAAACTAAATTGTTTCCTATGATTGTTCTAGTAAATCAAGATATAATTCGGTTGAAAGCACTAAAAAATTACAATTAAGGGGAGATAACTAAGTATTTGCTAACATTCAAGCTAAAAGTTATATAGAGATTTCTTGATTTACCAGATGTCCGTTTTAGCTCAAGGTGTAACATTTTTTAGACAACAGTTTTTTAACATGCAAAATAATACTGAACTTTCTAAACAAATTTCATATTGATGGACTAAAGATAAAAGTATGTTTTTCAAATTGTAATGCCGTTTTATCAGAAATGCCAAATTTAATATTCTAGTTAATTTCCTGAGTATGACATTAAAATAGTTTAGGTACTTTATGTAATTTACCATATTCAGAAAAAATATATTGACATCAAATGAAAGAATTCTTGTAATCAACATAGTAACCAACATTAGAAAAGTGTGCAAGAACTTAAATTTGCCTTACAAAGTAAATATTTATCAGGGGCGGATCCAGCCATTTTAAAAAGGGGGTTCCAACTATATGTCCCCATTCAAATGCATTGATCGTCCAAAAAAAAGGGGGGTTCCAAACCCCGGAACCTTCCCCTGGATCCGCCACTGTTTATGATTTAATCAGATTATTTGCCATTTCAGTACAATGAATGAATACATCCCAACTGAATGAAAAGGAGGCACCTTTGTTCTAGCTTATTGGGAACAACTAACCCGAAAGGGCAAAGATCTTCATACAGACTACTTATTTATTAGATTGATATGCTATGGAGACCAAACCAAATGAGTTTTTATACAGACACTTCAAATATAAGTGTTGAAAATAGTTGACGCAATTTTAACACCCAATACAATTTATAAACGCTGAAGGACAAGACAGCTATTACTAGTCCAATGCCAAAACATTGTCAGGAACATTATAATCGAACCTTTTTTTTTTAGTTTGTATTCTTTGTTTTACCCAAATATATATGTAATGGTTTTTTTTATAATTTGTATTTAATACATTTCTATACAAATACATACACACATGTTATTTTTACCAATAAAGAGGAAGGTATAAGTGAGATGTCAAATTCTTATCATGTTGAGCCAGATCTTTGAACATGCTAAATCCCAAGGCAACAGTCCTCAGGAAGACATGTCACCTTATACTAGACGCATTATTCCAGGTCAACCAGTCTTTGATGCAGAGAAGCAGCAAACACTAATTTTCTTTTCAAGTCATTAGTTTACCCACCATAGGTTCAAACCTTACACTTGATACCAATATTGTGTCAACCATCATGGAGGTTATAACTATAAATGTTCCATGAAAAAATGGTCAAATATAGATGACCCTGGTAAAATAAAATCAGTACCTTACTTAATCCTTTTATGCAAAGTGTTCAAGTCAAAAGATCACAAGCTTTGTTGTGTTAAGCATATGCAACTCATAATTTAAAGTATCAGAGTGTAGGGAGTATGTGTTTTAATAATAAGAAAAGCCCTCACAATACATTTCATCATTGCAAAGCTGAAAATATGAGGTTCAGTTGTACTTTAGAAAAGTGACAAAAAAATTTAAGTATCAACAAACAGAAAGGAATCCAACATATACAGAAAGTCCTTACATTTAACAGTCACAACATATACAGAAAGTCCTTACATTTAACAGTCAAACTACTAACAAAAGTGTGACTAAAATATTTGTTTGAAGGACAAAAGGACACATGAATAATTCAACATGGCCCCCAAACTTATGTGTAATAACAAACATATAAACCAAGAATGAAGTTTTCTGGCAAAAAGTCTTGTTGAATTTACATTTATAAAACATTTTTATCTGAATGTTTCAAATAATAAATGGTCCAAGTTCATTAACTCTGGCAGAAATGATAGAATCCAAATGACAGTATAGTATGGTTAACATTTTTGAGTCCATCTACCGGTAAAGTGATGTTGGATCGACAAAAACTATGAATCAGTCCCCCACTGTGGGAGATATAAGCAAGGTTTGAGGATAACATTACACAACAAAACATTGTTTTACAACCACAAGGTATTTTATATACAAAACATAGATGATTTTATTTTACTTTTAGTAGAATGAAACTAAATGTAAAACTTATTTGATGTTTAACCATGGAATACCATGTCTAGTCTTCTACAATAAGACTGGTAAAAATGTAGTTTTAATGACAAGATTTACATGAATAATTTATCAGCACTGCTATCTAAAGTCAGTATGTTATAATGTTTTATGATTCTGAAGTCCTACACATCATGATGCAGTGGCCTCTAATTCTGTTGCTGGAGTATCAGGCTCTTCATCATTGTAGATATTCTCAGCCTGACAAATAAAAAACAGCAAATATTTAATGACGAGTTACAATAGAAAAAAACATTATACAAAGACAGCTCTATGCTAAATGTGTAGATATGAAACCAAAACCCATACAAAACTCAATCTGTAAGTGGCCACCATCAAAATCTGCCAGTACAAGGAAACAAAAATCAAACATTTATCTAAATTTAGAATGACTATGTTGTAAGAGCATCAAATTAACAACTCAAAGGACAAACAGTGAAATCTTGTTAATTGTTCAGTCATGTCTTCCAAATCTTTACAAAGTTGCTGATCTCGTCAGATAGTCTGTTAAATTTATTTACTCCCTTGCCCCTTGGGTAAATTAAGTGTATTACGTGTTGTACAGACACTTGAAGAATGTAAACTTAAATCTTTTTCCAACTTTAATTTCTAGTTAGGTTTTCTATGTTGTGTTTTGTGCATTATTGTTCTTCAATGGTCTTTTTCTTTTCTAGCCATGGCGTGGTCAGTATATTTTTGACTTATGAGTTTGAATGTCACTCTGGTCTTTCGCCTCTCTTTTATAATCCTTGTATTCCACCTTTCTGTTAATTTATTTTATACAATAATTTATTAGACTTACCATTTGCCAGACCTGCATAATGTTATCTTCTGATACAGAACATATTACCCAGGGTTCATTTGGGTTCCAAGAGAAGTCTGAGATCTTTGCTGTATGTCCTCCATGTATAAACTAAAATAAGCAGGTCATAAAATATAATTATGTCACTATTTGTGCAAACAAAACAACCTCACTTTCAGTAACTGTATTTGTATATCTGTACTTTGCATGTCTTAAGTATTATTTCTAAGTTGTTTTATGACAACTGTAACCACATATCCTTATTTAAATATATTATTCCTAAAAATTCATTTTAAGTATGAATAATATTCACAAAAAATTTGTTTTTATCAAAAGAAATATTTAGTCAAATGCAGTTCAGAACTGCAACTCAATACAGAGTACAAAATTACATTTCTTGTAGTGGCAATATAAACTTACTTGTTGCAATATTCACAAATAAATCCTTCTATATATATAACAATTCATGTTTGAGAAAAGAATGGACAATAGCCTGTAATTCAGTGGTTGTCGTTTGTTTATGTTTTACATATTTGTTTTTCATTCAATTTTTTAAAAATAAATAAGGCCGTTAGTTTTCTGGTTTGAATTGTTTTACATTGTCTTATCGGGGTCTTTTATAGCTGACTTTGTGGTATGGGCTTTGCTCATTGTTGAAGGCCGTACAGTGACCTATAGTTGTTAATGTCTGTTTCATTTTGGTCTTTTGTGGATAGTTGTCTCATTGGCAATCATACCACATCTTCTTTTTTATAATACCTAAAGTTTTTTAACAAGAGGCATAAAACAAATTTTGTTTCTATATGTCTCCAGTTGCATTTGTTGTGACATTGAAAATTTACACACTGAATTGTCTCCCCTGGTTTGTTGATTAAACTGAAACTGAATTTGATGTTGAATATCCTGGAAGTCTTACTGCAGGTGTCATATAAACTTTTTTCAATAATCTATCAGAAAAAAATGTCAGAGGGACTTGTCAAACAACATGTATATCTTAAATGTCAAGTGTTTCAGCAATATTGGCTCAATGTTGTGGCCAGTTTTCATTGGTAGTGTGAGCAGTATAAACCACCATACGTAAGTGAGGTCATCAGTCCAATAAATTAAGAAAATAAACATACCAATAATTCTGGTGGTCCATCTTCAGCATCCTCTGCCGACTGCTCTTCTCCTATTTTACTGTAAATATATAAATTAATATGTCTCAACTGAGTTTTGATTTTAAAACAAGCATAGTCAATTTTTAAACAATTCTTTAATTATCAATTTGTTAAACAAAATATTAACAACCCTATCAATAAAAGAAAAGAAAATATATGTCTATTCCATAGGAGGATAGATACAGGGTGAATGCAATATAGCCCCAACTTTTAAGAGCTATAATAAGTAAAATAACACCAACCTGAGATCCCATACATGGAGTCTTCTATCTGTTCCACTGGAGGCTAGAATTGTCTCATTATGTGGGGACCATTGAACCTGTTATCAAATACAATAGTTTTATTAATGACAAAGAAATAAACGGGTTTAAGTCAAAAGCACCAAAATTTTTCTCTTCAATTTGTTATAAATTCTTTTCTAGACTTCATTTTTTTTGTAACTTTTAGTTTACAGTATTTCAGTTACTCCCTTTATGTGCCTCTCCATAAAAGTGACTAGCAGTTCTAATGTATCAGTTGATTGATTGGTGTTAGATTTACACTGCATGAGTGCTTAAGAGCTAATTTAAATAAAGTTTATTTTTAAAATCAGACAAAAGGTCCTCCAATAATGATGTGATATATTAATTTGAACATAGTTTCACTCATACAGTTTTTTAGTTTCAAGTTTGATTATTTGATTGATTGATGATTGCTTTAGCTGAATCAGATTTCAAGTTGGAGGTTTTAATGCAGTTACATTCAACTAGACATAGAATTATCGTATCCAAAACTTAAAGCTATATGGAAATAACTTTTTTTCAATTTAGCATATCAAAGAGGGCGAGTGGTATCGATTTCCATACCAGTAATCTTTCGACTACTTTTTGGGACAAGAATATTTAGAAAAGATTGATAACACTGAGAAGACGTTATTCTATACAAAATTGTTGAAAAATAATTTCTTGATGTAATTTTAGACGTCTCAATTTTCCAGGCAATTAATTTTTGAATTTAATGTTTTCTCGGCCAGGAATCAAGTGTGTTGTCAGAATTCATCCTCAAAGGTCAAGGGTTATACTCACCTGGAATATTTCATCTTTGTGCGACTCAAATGAATGTAACTTTAACTTTAGATTTCGCAAATCCCATAATGCAACAGTCTACAAAAACAAGATGGTTATCAATTATTAACTTTTTGTAGCAGTAATAGTTAACCTTATATTTCCATGTAGAACTATTATTATAATTTAATAATTCACTGATATTTCATTCTATATAGGATTATATGTCCAACTGTCTTGGAGAAAAATACAAAAGAGTATTTCTTTTCAATATTCAAGATACAAAACTGTTGCTTTTCAAGGAAGTAAAAAAAAATATTCTCATTAAATAATTATGAAAAGTTTAAGTGTTTTCCAGATTTCAGTTTTTATTTTCTCAAATTTAAATCTGTTGACTGTTTTGAAATGGTATTCTACAATTATAAAGTATTGAAAACATTTGACCAATTTCCTTGTTTTCCAAGGACACATTTCTTGACCACATTGTCCTCTGTATATGAAATTCAGGCAATGTTTATATTTGATTGCCAATGAGACAAATCTCCAGGAGAAAAAAAAACAATCGAACAATGATATAAACCACTGCAGGTCACTGTTAAACCTTTATATGATCAGTAAAAAGCACATTTAACTTACTTTATCAGCAGAACCTGTGGCAAGGATATATTCACTGTAAGGATTAAACGACAAACAGTTGACTTCAGCTGTGTGGGCGTCCACTGTGTGACTGGGTTTAGATGTGCTTTTAGATCTGGTATCCCAACTGAAAACAACGAGAACACATTTAAATGAACATAAACTACAGTCATATTAAAGCATGGTATGTAACATCCATCATTACTTCAATCATTGAAAATTTTTCCTTTCAGGAACAGCAGAAAACAAGTTGTTTGTCAAGTTTAGTGAATTCCAATAATATTAGAAAATTAAATTTCTAATGCATTAACAAATAATAGGAAATAACTACATGACTGAAATTTTATATTTCAACAATTCTGTGTTCATCATTTTGACTACTATTGGAACGAAACTAAGCACATCTCTGGTGGATTGACCAAGTTTTATAATCAAACAAGAATGTGTCCTCAGTACACGAATGCCCCACTTGCACTATCATTTTCTATGTTCAGTGGACCGTGAAATTGGGGTAAAATCTCTAATTTGGCATTAAAATGAGAAAGATCATATCATAGGGAACATGTGTACCAAGTTTGAAGTCGATTGAACTTTAACTTCATCAAAAACTACCTTGACCAAAAACTTTAACCTGAAGCGGGCCAGACGGACGAACGAACGAATGGACGGACGAACGAACGGACGCAGACCAGAAAACATAATGCCCCTCTACTATCGTAGGTGGGGCATAAAAACATTCAGAAAATCTGGTACAGGCTACTAATTTTTTTACAATGTTTTTATTAAAATTACAAGGAAATTTTTTGCAAAAAAATGGGAACTACTTTTGATAGCATTTATTGTATACAACAATTCCTACAATCCTTTTTTAATCTCACATTGTTCAACAATAACAATTAAAAAGAAAATCAAAAAGGTATCAATTTGCAGTCTACTAATTTAAACAGGTGGAAGTAAAGGACTTTCAATATTCCCCTACAACCAAAACAAGGAGTAAGTAATGATATACAACCATTTATATGACTCAAAACCCATGTTCACATATAAAACTGTCTTTCTTTTCTAACATATCATTTAAATGGTTTACATTTCATTTTCCTGTGATACAAAATAGTAAAACTTACATCAGCAATTTTTGATCATCTGCTACTGAACCAAAAAGACTTTCATGTAATAAATGCCAAGCTACATCCTATAAGGACAAAATGTTTATTATTTCTTCATAATATGCTATAGGTTTGAAACTTTTCAAACACATTCTTTAAGCATCCATGTAAGTGTAATTTTCATATTGTTCCAACTTTATCAGCAGTTTTTTTTTAAATTTATTTCTTGTTTTCATGTGCTTAGAAATGTGAAACTTAGATGACCAAAGTGATCAGAAAATAACAGACAGAACAAAACTTCTGATTTTATGAGTAAGATTTATGAATGCATAAAGAGTTTTAGTGTATTGACCTTGTAGTATTGTCCTTTAAGCATAATTTTCATAAACAATTTGTAGTTTTTTTAAACATTTATTAGTTACTTACTTCAACAACTGAAGTGTGTCCTGTAAAAATTGTCTGTGCATCAACTAATTTTGTATCTCTAGGTGTGGCATTAATATCCCATAAACAAATTGTCTGAAATAAATAAACAGGTAAAATATACAACACTAATGAATTATAAGGGCTATTCCATTACAAGGTGACCTACACAGGCAAGTTTTGTTCACGTTTCACATGAAATTCACCTAAATCAAGCTTATACATGAAACTCACGTGAAAATTTTCATGTGAATTTCACTTAAATTGAAATTCACATGAATCTGATGTGAATTTTTTCACATGAATTTCACATGAAATATACAACAACAAAATTTTAATATTTTTCATGATTTTAATTCAATTTGAAAATATAGATGTTATTTGAATTACTTTATTTTAAAAATTCATGTGAATTTCACACGAGTTTTACATAAGATTCACGTAAAACTCGCAAAAACTGATTTCACATGAATTTCACAAACAAGCTGGTGAAATTGATGTGAGGGCTATTCCAGAAAAAAATGTATGGGGGGTGGGTTGGAAGGCAGTTTTTGTCAGCAACCGCCACCGAGACAATTGTAATTGAGAATTATAGTGCATTATAGTGTAAAAAGTTGCTCTGATACCCATCACCCATGTATTATTAATATAATGTGCCTTCCAATCCCCCCCATACATTTTTTTCTGGAATAGCCCTGAGTGAAATTTGCCTGTGATATAGCTGTTAATTTTTGTGTCATTTGGTCTCTGGACTCTGGAGGAGAGTTGTCTCATAAGCAATCATACCACATCTTCTTATTTTCATATTAACAATTATAGTATACATAAAATTGAGAATGGAAATGGGGAATGTGTCAAAGAGACAACAATCCGACCATAGAGCAGACAACAGCAGAAGGTCACCAACAGGTCTTCAATGCAGCGAGAAATTCCCTCACCCGGAGGCGTCCTTCAGCTGTCCCATATATATATGTTGAAATCTTGCTTTTATAGAATTCAAGGTAATATCTTTCAAAAGCTGGAAGTTTTTTTCCTTGATACTATATTAACTTACATGGTCATCTGATGCACTGAGTAAATGTCCATTTAAATTGGGGTTCCATGACAAACCATATCTACAATCATATAATTTACACAATTTATGAAGGTCAAATACAAATTTCAGAGTAGAATAATCAATTTATAGAAATAACTGATGACTTCAGTAGAAAATGAAATAGCAAGATTCAAATCTGCCCAAATAACTAGGGCCTATGGACAGTTCCCTTAAAACATAAATGGCGGTAGTAAAAATGTAAGTGAAATTGGGTAGAGGAGGGGAGGTTGCGCATTGCACAACAAATTGAATATCTACAACTAATCCCACATTTTAAGTGTACACTTTTAAATATTACCTATAATACAATGTAATACATTAGATCCTGAAAGAGATGGGAAAGGTATCAAAGGGATATTTTAATGCAATTTGTATGTAACAATATTTTTTATTGGCTAAAAGTTGCCGTCAAATCCACAGTTGACCAGGCGTAACTAAGGATAGACCCGCCATTTTGAATTGTTGAATCAACAAATGTTCGATTACTACTATATAATCGAAAATAAAACAACACCTACCTCAAATATGACGTTTTAATGTAATTCTATCCGAATTTGAATCGTACAGGTACGCGTAATAACCTCTAGTTTGTAAGTTTTCATTTATATGACGTCACTTTTAACCATGACGTCTTTGCGCCTAAATCATTCATGAAGTTTCGCGGATTTTTTTTATTTGTTAAATTTAGACCTTTTTTCAAGTTTTATCGTATTATTTCTTTTTGTAATGCATTAGAATCGGAATAACAGTACTGTAGTTGAAGAGTTGCCACCGTCAAATTTACAATTGACGGTGGCAACTCTTCAACTACAGTACTGTTATTCCTGAATTCAAACTCATAAGTTGGGGGAAAAAAAACACCTGATAATGTCATGGACTTTATTTTAAACGAAGAAAAAGACAAACAAAACATGCAAAATGTCTTTTTTCATAAGGTTGGAAAGCTTTCAAACCAAAAAGCTGATCCTCCATTTCACTGTCAGAACAATTTTACATAACATAAATTATTAAAGATTCTTACCCTTCTTTTTGGTGACCTTTTAATCTCAATTCTGGATTGCACTCTCCACTGGGATCTACAAAATAAAATTAAGCTTATTAAAATATACTATCAATATGCAAACTGCTTGACAAGGCTATCTAGATGATTTAAATAATGTCCACCTTGCTGCACTATCTTGTGTACTCACAAAATGCAATCAGTGAAGAGGTTGATATAAAACTTGCAATCTAATAAAATAAGGTGATATATAACATTTGAGCAGTCTTTACCTGACAGTAAGGGGTACTATTTGTACAAGTAATCTTTGTCTACTTGAAGTAAATAATACTTATACAAGTTAATTATAATATTTGAATAATCTCCCCTTAATTTTCTTAAAAGTACTTTTTTTTACAATCCTACAAAAATTCTCAAGTGTTGACACGTAAAAACATGCCCTTTACAACTTTTCTCAGGTTAGCTGATAATTCTTTATTAAATTTCAATGTTTCATTAATTCAACAAAGAAACTGATTGTGCAAAGATCTTAAGTATTTGTGCACAGTCTTCAAAAAATTGTCCCTTGTGGGCTTGTAAAGTTCCTTGTGTGCTTGTAAACGAGCAGTGCTATGAAGATAACAAACAAATGAGTATTTCATTGTCCATAAAATTACACTTAAATGTAAAAGAAATTCAAGCTTTATATAATTATTGTACAAAATATTAAACTTAAAAATTGTTCCCCTTCTTTCTTTACTATATAGTTTCTGAATGAACTTGACTTTTGCCCTTAATACCAATGCAAGATATCAATAAATTGTATCTTTGCAATTCTAACCAAATTTCTATGGGCTTGAAATATTAAAACCTAATTTTTTTTTCTCTTATAAACAAAATTAATACATGTATATGAATTTACTGTCAGAATGATTTTGGTAGCATGGTCAAATAACTAGAAATATCTTATAAAACAAGAATGTGTCCATAGTACACGAATGCCCCACTCGCACTATCATTTTCTATGTTAAGTGGACCATGAAATTGGGGTCAAAACTTTAATTTGGAATTAAAATTAGAAAGATCATATCATAGGGAACATGTGTACTAAGTGTCAAATTGATTGGACTTCAACTTCTTCAAAAACTACCTCAACCAAAAACTTTAACCTGAACTTCACACTATTATTTTCTATGTTCAGTGGACCATGAAATTGGGGTCAAAACTATAATTTGGCATTAAAATTAAAAAGATCATATCATGGGGAACATGTGTACTAAGTTTCAAGTTGATTGGACTTCAACTTCTTCAAAAACTACCTTGACCAAAAACTTTAACCTGAAGCGAACGGACGAACGGAGGCACAGACCAGAAAACATAATGCCCCTCTACTATCGTAGGTGGGGCATAAAAATGTTGGAATTTGTTTCTATGGCTACAAGCATGTTACAAACCTGGTTTTGAAGGGTGTTTTGTGTAGTCAAAAACCAAGACATCGCTGGACGGCGTCTTTGTGGCTATTATACAGGGATTCTGTGGCATATATCTGGCTCTGTTCACCTCGCCTTCATGATTTATTTTTATTTCTATTTCAATTTTTCCACTAACAGATCCAAATCCACCAAATTCTGAAAAAAATATAAAACATTTTAATTTTTGAGATTAGATATTTCTGTACTGCCTATTGCAATTGATTTTCATGGCTTCTGAATTCAAAGCAAAGGAACATGTGTCAAACTAAATGTTAGTACATAATACATAGCAATACGTCTAATTTGGTCTAAATCACGTATTATGTCTTTGACTCATATTCGATGCAATTAGTTTAAAATTAACATTGACCTATATTTCCCTATATCCACATCCACATCATTTGGACTCATTCACCATCTTATTTTTTTTCTTGCATACTGTGCAGGTATAAATTTTAAACTACCCCTAGTCAGATAATCAAGCACATGAAGCAGTGCTGAAACCAACTGTAATTCCCCAATCCAACTGCAATAACCATGATAACAGTCTGCTTCTTTGTTAGTTTTGTATTATTTTTAATTTTAGTTTCTTGTGTACAATTTGGAGTTTAGTATGGCATTCATTATCACTGAACTAGTATATATATTTGTTTAGGGGCCAGCTGAAGGACGCTTTTGGGTGCAGGAATTTCTCGCTGCATTTAAGACCTGTTGGCGACCTTCTGCTGTTGTTTGCTCTATGGTCGAGTTGTTGTCTCTTTGACACATTCCACATTTCCATTCTCAATTTTATTCTGTTCTCATAAGATAATTACCTCCTTTTTCACTGTCGTAATGTGATGCATCAAACTGTGCGTTGTCGTTGGGTAGCTGTACACTGGCTATGAGTAAATGATTCTGTTCGTCTGAGCTGTAAAAGTAAAGGCCAAGGTACCGCCACATTTAATTTAACAAAAAGGTCTGGTCAATTTTGAATATAAAATGCCAAAAACACTTGAAAAATATGAAACTGGTTAAATTCATTATCTTTAAATTTGTAAAATTAGCAGGGTAAAAAGATTTAACAGGAATGAATTGAAAAGCTGAACAAATAAATTAAAACTATGATACCCTCTCATTAATGGATTTCTATTTCTTTTTTTTATCTATTTAATTTTCATTTTCTTTTTATTATGTGGAAATTTTTACCTTGTCCTTTAAGTAAAAGAAAAAAAGAAAAAGACATCATTAATATTTATTTTCATAATAATCAATAAATTTCTTAAGTGGTTTATAGTCAAGTCCTTAAGACGAGACAATAAACCACTCTTTATAAGATGGCATGTATTCATTAATTAGTATAGTGTTAAATTTAATGTACCAACACAAGTCTCGTACAATTCCACCAGGTAGGGGTTTACCATAAACAGAAAATAAAATCTACACTAATCATCTGAAAAAGAGGAATAATTTAAGGCAACTGGTATTTGGGATGACTGGTCCCCTCCTTGTTACAGATTTTTTATTACTTCACTGCCATCCTACAAACAATAGATAACTTGATAATTCGAATTATCTCCGTCCAAAAAAATAATAGGTCTTATTTTTCAATTCTTTGTATTTCTTCTGAAATAAAAAATAAATAAATATTATACAGGTCTATTATTCCAAGATCGATACATATTACAAGATCAAGTAACAATATCCAAGGAGCAACATGTAAATAATACCTGAAATAACCCTATCAGGCTATATTAATCAGAAATTACAATTTTTATTGAAAGGGAGGCAACTCATACAAATTTTAATAGTAAAGTTTTCAGTATATCTGTCAATGTATACTCAAATTAGCCTGATGTGTGAAACATTGCAATGATACTTTGGATGTGTATTCATGGTATTAGTTAAATATTTTGGCATTGTAAAAGGTAATTTTTTTCTCGTAAAAGTTGCTCATGTCTTTACACTTAAATATACTTCATGTGGACTTATTGATTTCTAGTAACATTTGAAACCTGATTTTTTTATTATTTGCATTTGGACCTTAAACATGGTGAATTAGCTTACAGTACAAACAGCAAGTACTCTAAGATCAGTACTCAGTCTTGTTTGAATGTGTATTTCTTTTTTTTCTCATTGTGCTGATCTGATAAAATTTGCCTAGATTGCAACTAATTTTCACAGTTTTCTATATGTTGTGCAGTTACATCACTCTGTCTTTAAGATCAAAATTATCATCCAATAATAAGTTGTGACATAATCATGAATTGAAAAGATTCTAAGACAGAGTGTCCTTTCTGGACAATTCTCATGGCACCATTTAATATTTACAATCGCATACTTACGTGTGTGTTCCTAAAATTAATCTGTGAAGAGAATAATCTTTTCCTTCTGGCCTGAAAAAAAAAGAGGAAAAATATCTTCAATTTCCATGGCTACAAATGTACATATACATGAAGTAAAGGTATATCTATACATCTATACAAATCAACCAGACAAACAAAAGAAATATGTTCTCACATGTGTACTAATAACACTTCTGATTCATATTCTGATTTCTTCCATAAGTATCATACATAGTTATTATTAGTAAAGGCAACAGTAGTATACCGCTGCTCATAACTCGTAAATGGATGGACAAAAAACAAAATCAGGGTAACAAACTAAAACTGAGGGAAACGCTAAGGCTACACTTGTTCATTATTTTTGTTCAAATTTGGCAAATCAATTTAAAAGAGACATATCAAGGGAACTAATAAAAGTCAAGGGAATAAACTTGAATGAACTCCAAAAGGATTGAGACAGTGTGCATCAACATAGTAACAGTTCTAATAATAAATTTGTGTTGGTGTTTTAATAAAAGTGTCACATTTGGCTCCATTGACTTAATCAGTTTTTATAGACAGAGGAAGCTGGAGATCACAATATTACCACATGTATCAGCAGAAAAGCAAGCATACATTATAAATTAAGATCAGAGTCTAAAGAGCCCCACAGTCGCAGAGAGCAGTTTTTACACATAGCCTCAGAATTGACATGTTAATGATCTTTGTATCATAACAAGATCCAACTCACAACAAGCAGGGTTCAAACTCGCAAACCCATAATTGACAGACTGGTCATCACTATATATAGACTACTTAAGACTAATCAAACACCAAGGTCCCTTGAATATAATGAAAATCTTACCTTGTGACATCAGGTAACCATTGTGCTGTAAGACTGGGCCATTCTAAAGCATGTGTCATTACCAAATCATACAAAAAAGGGGTGTTTTTCTTCCATATTTTATATTCTTCATTGATAACTCTTTCTTCTACAGCATCATCAAATCCTTCTACAATAAAAAGTATTTTTGTTTGTAGACACTCAAAAAGTAGATCAAAAATGATTTGTTTAGGTGATTGCCTTTTACAAAAATGTACATCTTATATCAAAAATTGTATTATTTCCTCTACTCTTAATTATTCTATTTAGTGCCATTGGTTTGCTACCTCAAGCCTAATAAAAATACATGTGTGATTCCAGTTACCCGACTGTCCCTAGTTTGAACCCAGCGATCAAATTTTGAGGATTTTGAAATTAAATAACTAAATTCAAAGACTTCTATCATCTGCATTTCCATCAGAAGTATCCACTTTGGCTAAAATTCATCAAATTCAGAATAGAATGAATCAAAATTAACTAAAAAAGTAACATGACTGTTTATTTTTCAACTAAAACATGTAAAATGACGAACTTCCGGTTTTGGCTTATATAATATCGGAATCAATTTCCAAAAAAAAAAATTGCCGACCTATTTTTTAAAAGGATGTAACTGGAACCACATTTATATTTTTATTTGGCCTCAGATGTATACAAGTACTCCTCAGTTTCTTTCATATTTTGGCAGGTTCAGTCCTGGATGCAAAAAGTTATTTTTTTACCCCTGTATATATATAAATTTCTGTTATCAATTCATTTGTATTTCGCTTTGATAAAAGCCAAAGCACAGAATACTGCCAATTAATAATCATTTGATTAATTAACAAACAAACAAAAAAATTCTGGAACAAAATTTTTAAAATGAAAATGAAAATAACAGAAATATAAATTTTAGTGCCTTCAAAGTTTTATCAAGAATAAACATAAACAAGAATTTTGAATTATTCCTGGACTTATATCTTATCTTATATCTTCTGTATTATGAAAAATAATGGGATCCCTCTTTTACAAAAGTTGATCCAAATATAATGACCCCCCCCCCCCCCACTTTTCAAGTTTAAGAACTTTAAGTTTTTCTGTATTCTTTTCTGCAACATTAAAATGCCTGCTTAAATGTGTGCAAATATTGCTTGGAGTCTGGGAACCACAAAATTATTTGTCAAACAATTTCCTGAATGCATGCCATTGACATTGTGTAATACTAGTCACTGGACATTCATTCCATCCAAAATTATAAGAATATAAGGTAGGTCCAGATAGCTACAGTTCTATAGCTAAACAAATGACTGTCGAGAGCTCTTGTCAGAGACTTTAAGGTCACCTCCCATTGTTTGTTAATGTTTTGTAGACCGGCCGGTCATTCCCCCTTTTTTGTTTGTTTCCTTGTGTCAAGGGTAGTTGCAGTCTCACTTAATAGCAGAAATAAGTAAACAGCTTATGAAAGGTATAATAAAAATAGCTCATTTAAGGCTTCTGACAGACAATGTTTACCACCGTCTTTTTCTGTCATTTTCTTTCTTTCTGTTGATCTTTCGGCACAAAGACTCATGCGCATCAATGGCGCCAAATTTTTAATAATTTACTGCGATTCATTTTCTATAGTAAAAAAAATAAATTAAAGAAGCTAGCAGTTTTTACTGATAACTATTGTAATATGATAAGTAATTATTTTAACTTTATTTCAATATGATTATATAGATAGCTTATTTCGAAATCCAAGTAAATAAAGACAATATCGAAATATATTTAATTGATGCGCCACAGATTATTTTTTTAATTATATTTTCTATTAATTCCGAAATGATCGTTTTGTACTCTGAATATTATATGCTAAACTTTGCATTATTTAAAAATATTTTATTCATATTATTTCATTTCTAATTTTGTAAAGTGTGTATCACACTTGTAATAAATTTCCAACATGGTGGATAATCGTTGAAAACTTCCTGACTAAGTCTGTTTCACAAAATCTACTTAATTGTAGACAACTGACACTGTTAACATTTTGACATAGTACATATATGTGTTTATTCTGGCATGGAAGTGCTCAAACTAAGCCAGCAAGAACAACGAAATTATGGGGAGTTGTTTCAATTATGTGATGTTGATGGGACTGGCAGGATAACTGGGATAAAAGCATCTGAATTATTTCTGTCATCTGGTTTAGGACAGGATGCACTGTTGCAAGTAAATATACAATAGTATAAAATGTTAGCTGATACATTTAGATAAAGATGTTGCTAAGAACTAAAAAACTTGCTTTAGCCTGATTGTGTGACAAACATTATTTCATAAGTCATATGCTATGCCCATGGCCATGGTCAAGATTCACAGACATAGTGATACTGATATAGCCTCAGTCATAGTGTAGGATTTAATAATGTCTCCCATGAAAAAATGTCCACCGGACACATTTTCATAGTAAATACTGTCCATGGACACAATTTCCTATAAAAATATGTCCTCAGGTATGAAAAAGTGTCCATGAACATTGACAGTATTCACTACCATAATATTGTCCAGGTGGACATTTCTTCACAGGACATTGTGTCCACCATTGCATTTTTTTTTATATGATTAAAGTATTTAATGATTTCCTTTGCCTTGTTATTACTGGACGCATTTTAACTTTAATTGCAAACTTTAACAGTTTAATTAATTGTTACTTTGACATAGAGTTGTCTCGCTGGTACTCATACCATCCTTATCTTCATATCTATATCTTTTAATATAATATATACATGTATAACTCAAACACAAATACATTTTAAGTAACAGGTGCTGTTCAGTATTATTTTCCTTGGAGGACACAATTTTATAACATTCACTACAAAAAAAATTGTACTGTAGATGGACCCTATTTCATAACTGTTGCTGTAAAATGCTGTCCACTTAGGAGACAATATTTCATGGCAATGGACATTATTTATTTTCTATTGCCTTCTTCTCTGACATAATAAATAAAGTAAAAATCTTCAGATTTGATTTGACATTCCTTCTTATTGTTATTCTTTCATTGACATTACCATTTGCTGGGGATTTCTTAGAACTTAAATTTCTCTATATTCACTTCCATCCATTATTTGTTTGTTTAGATTTGTATATTAATCAATTTCTCATCAATCCTTCATATTTTAATAAAAATTCAAGTATAATAAAACTTTTTAATGACCTTTGTATTACTTCCCTTAGAGGACACAATTTAATAGCAACTATTATGAAAATTTGTCCTATTGGTGGACACTATTTCCAATCTTTTGCAGTAAAAATCTGTCAATTTGAGGGACACTATTCCATGGCAATGGACATTATTAAATACCAAAATTCTATGAAAAACTGTCCATGTGGACACTTTTTCACAGGACACTATTATGTCTTACAATAGAATACTCCGTCTGATCATTCTGATGCATCAAATCTTCTGGGCTCCAACTAGTTCCAGCTTCATTATAATAAGAATAAGAAAGTTCTAGGTGATTGCATAGTGAGAATTCACATCTGTCTTTTAATACCATGTTTACTCTTGTTATCAATTCTGGTAGACTTCTTTCTACTCAATTTCATTTAAATAATACCCCCCTAACGAACACAAAAAATTATACCTACTTGGGTGTCAAATTTAGTATTAATGGCAAATTTACAGATGCCCAACATGAAATGTATAATAAAGGGTTAAAGGCCTTATTTAAACTAAAAAAATGTTTCTCAGGTCATAAACCAAAAATAAAAACTCTCATTCATGTTTTTGACCATACAGTTAAATCCGTCTTAATGTATGGCAGTGAAATATGGGGTGACATTAACTTTCACAAACTAAACACTCAAGGGGATAACTATTTCAAAAAACTATGTGGAGACCTGGCAGTAGAGAAGGCTCATTTAAGCTTTTGTAAATTTATACTTGGAGTAAGTAAAACAGCAACAAATATTGCAGTTATGGGTGAACTGGGCAGATATCCTCTATTTTTGGAGGTTTTGTTAAATATGTTTAAATATTATATACGTTTAAAAAATCTGATGACTTATTATTAAAAGAGGCTTTCAACCTCTCAAAATCTCTACATGATGAGCAGAAAAAGAGCTGGTATACCAGTATTCAAACTTTATTTAAATACTTTAGCATCAATGAAAATTATGTACTTAATTTAAAGACGAAGTTAAAAAACTATTTATGCAAAAAGATGCAATCAAAATATGATTTAATATGGCAAACTGAGCTTAATAATGATTTCAGAGGCAATAAACTATATGGTAACAAGCTCAGATCTTATAGACTTTTTAAAAGCAGATTTTGCTTAGAAAATTACCTTTTGCAGAAAATTTTTAGATATAGACATTATTTAACAAAATTCCGTATCAGTGCTCACGATTTAGAGATTGAGAGGGGAAGGTACAAAAATCTGACAGTGTCAGAACGTATCTGTAAATTGTGCGGTACTGAGGTTGAGGATGAAATTCATTTTATTCTTCAGTGCCCCAAACTTTCAAATATTCGTTTCAACTTTTTAAATGAAATAAAACAACAGTTTAAAAATTTTAGTGGTTTAGATATTAAATCACAATTTATTTGGCTAATGTCCTCTGAAGATACTTTCATACTCCAGAAACTCGGAGAATTATTGGAAAATTTATCCTCATATATATAGGAAAGTTTCCTTAAATGATATATAGATATAGAAATGCCCATTGACCCCCCTTATATTGTTAAACACTGTACTTGTTGTATTCTTGTACTTATCTTAATAAATATTTTTTGGTTTGGTTATTTTTTTTTTTTTTTTTTTATAACATTGTGTCTTAATCATATTGAATCACTTGTAATCATTTGTATGTAATTAATGTTGATTGTTCTGCTCCTTGTGGGCGCTTTGATTAGCAATAAAATATATTTGAATTTGAATTTGAATTTGTTATATTTGCCTACTAGAGTAGAGATGATAATTGTTGTGAAAATCCATGAATGGAACAAGCAGGATATGAACCCTCAATCTCGGGGTCTTAAGGCAGCGCTCTTACCAATTGAGCCAAAGAAGATCCTCCCTTAGGGAACTACCATTTGATTTTTATGGGGGGGCTAGGATGAAATTTGAAAAAATAGGCAGGACAGGAGTTTTGAGTAAAAAAAAGGCAGGATGAGACACTTGCAAAAAAAAAAAAGTCAGGACGACAATTTAGATAAAAAAAAGTCAGGATAAACTAAAAAAAAAAAGGCAGGACCGAACAGAGTGAAAAATAAAAAGGCAGGACAGAGATTACAGCTAAAAAAAAATGCAGGACAAAATTTTTCATCCTAGCCCCCCCATAAAAATCAAATGGTAGCTCCCTTACACAAAAACACCTTATCACTATTCCCGGCTGACCTAACTTTTCCATTGTGGTGTCAGATATTTTGTATTGGGCCGTCAAAATTTTAAGGGAACCTGTGTGATGTCCAGAAATGGTGGACAAATAGTGATAAGGTGTATTGTTCATGCATGTAGTTAGACTACCTTTATACATTTGTATCTCCAGGTCTTCGACATTCTTCCCCCTTTTCTTTTTTCGGGCTGTGTTCAATTCATCCGAGTTAACAGATCTCCACTACTGTACAACCCCGAGACATCTACTCAGAACTCCTCTTACCAGTTCCCTGCATGTCACCTAGACATGTACATGTATCTGTCATCCTATGACCTGGTCAACCCTCATGACCAAACCAAACTGCCAGGCACTTTATATATACTTTTATGTACACATAGTAATTCACCTTTTCAGAATCCTAAGGACTATGGGCAGTGATTGGTAATCTCATTGTTTTTACACCAGAATGAAAATAATGTTACGTCATTAGTTGAATTTCTATTGTTTATCATGTTTTTTAAAACTAATCGCAATGTTTTGGTGTATTCTTCTGGAAATATTACCTAGCATTCTCCTTGCATTAGATTTTGAAACAGCGAATTGCTCGCAGTACCATTGTTGTGAAAATTGATGAATGGTAGCTATATAGTAGTGGAATCAAACCAACGATATCAGGATCTTAAGGCAGCACTCCAACCAATTGAGCCAAAGAAGATCTTTTCTAACTCAACTACAATGTCATGAATGTAGTTAGACTACGTATACATGTACCTTTGTCATGTTTATATCTCCAGGTCTACAACATAATTATAAGAATATGAATATTTTATTTCCAATTAAAGGGCCCTATAAAGAGCTTTCATCACATTACATACAAATACAAAAGTTCTAAATAAGAATTAAACATGTCAAATGGTAAATTATTTCCATAACATGATTAACACTGTGTGCAGGGATATCTGGTCAGTTCGCGCCAAATACACTTTTGCGTCCTACACATACCCCTCTTGCAATTGGTCTGTTTCTGCCCTACATCATTTTTTGGAAAGTTTGCTATAGCTTGCTATAGCAATAAACTTTCTTTAGGCATTGGCCTCTAACCGGAAAAGAGACAGACTATCTTACTTTAGGAAGTGTGTCCTTTTTCTTGATAATGTAGTACTGATGTTTGAAAACTAATAATAAAAAGATGCTTTTGAAATTTTGAGCTCTTCTATACAGCTTGAATTAAAATGTACTGAGTTTTCATCAATATATCAAATAATTCAACTTCTTTTCGAAAATGACGAACAAACACTACTTCGCGGATCTACGCTACGCCGGGAAAGTAAAATCAATACACACACGAGACAGCAGTTTCTACGTTATGATTTTATCGGTATTCTCCAGACATGCGTCAGATCCATATATGTGTGCCTCCAAACGGGAGTACTATCATCCCGGTTTCAAAGGTTTCCTACCTTCCTCCGGTTGAAGAGAAAAATTAATACAGTGTTTGAAATATTTCATGAATGAACATTTTTCGTCGCTTACTACGATTTTTACAAAAGTTTGTTCAATAGGTAAAAGCCCAAGAGTATCGGGAGTATCATGGTATCTCATCTTATCTCGGCCCACAACAAACTCGAACTATAATAAACTCGGCCTTTTACATATTCGGCATTAGAAATCGAACTATATATTAAGACTCCTAAACAAAGTTTTTGCTCAGTTCTTATTATTTTTCTTCTTGGGGTCTATTTAGTTGTATTTTGAGGGGCCATCAGAAGGGAGGAATTTGCTATAGAACCCTATGGGATTTTTTTTTTAATTTTCAATAACAATAATAAATTTTATAACTTAAAAACAGTAAGTGACAGACACATCTGGTTTTCAGTAATGATCACAGGACCATAAAACAAGTCAAATTAATTAAATTTAGGTTGAATCCATGGTGTCACTCCCAACCCCTCATGTTTGAGAACTTAAAAACAGTCAGATCCCCACACCTAAACCATATATTCTTATACGTTACGATAAAACAAATCAAATGAAATAAAAGGCGAGCCCCTGGGGTCACTCTCACCCCCTGGTTGTTTGAGAACTTGTTGATAGTATATACCATATGTATTATTGTATGGGACAATGAAATAAACCAAATGACATATATAACTCCAGAGGGGTCAGTCACCCCAGCCCTGTCTTTTTGAAAACTTGTAAACAGTTGAGATCCCCACCCCTAAACCATATATATTTTTGCATGTGGCAACAAAACAAATCAAATGAAATAAAGTGGGTGTCCGTTTGGGTCAGCCCCCACCCCTCATGTTTGTGAACTTGGAAACGGTCAAGATCTCCACCCATAAACCATATATATTTTTGTATGGGGCAACAAAACAAATCAAAAAAATAAAGTGGGAGTCCCTTTAGGTCAGCCCCACCCCCCTCATGTTTGAGAATTTGTAAACAGTTGTGATCCCCACCAACAAACCATATATATTTTTTTATGTGACAATAAAATAAATCAAATGAATATAGAAGAAGTCCACAGGGGTGACCCCACCCCCTTCTTTTTGAAAACTTGTAAACCGTCGAGATCCCCACCAACAAACCATATAAATTCTTTTATGGGACAACAAAACAAAACAAATGAAATATAGTGGGAGTCCCTCTGGTCATCCCTTACCCCTCATGTTTGAGAACTTGTAAACGGTTGAGATCCCCAACCCTTAACCATAAATATTCTTGTATTGGACAATATAACGAATCAAATGAAATATAAGGAGAGTCTCTCGTTGTAACCCCACCCATCCTGTTTTGAGAACTTGTAAACAGTCAAGATCATGCACCCCCTACTTTTCGAAAACTGAAAAACTGTCGAAATCTCCACACTGAAACAACATGTATTCTTGTACCGAATAATAAAACAAATCCGATGAAATAAAAGGCTAGTCCCCTAGGGTCACTATTACCCCTACCACCTGTCTGTTTGAAAACTTGTAAACTGTCTAGATCCCCACACCGAAGTCATGAATATTACTGTACCATACATGATTTCAAGAAGATTTGAATGACATACAGGTGTAATACCTAGACGTCACTTGTGCATATCACTTTAGTAGAGACCAGACGAATTTGTATTGGACTTTGCCTAATGTCAGGCGACCGTGGGAATGACTAATTTTGAGAGCTTTGTTTGGGAGACTTCGTAGCAGCATTCTGTTACAATTATTTCTTGATAAAGTTTTTTTTTCTTTTTTTTAAAAGTAGGAAAAAAAATTAACCATGCAATCTACACATTTACAATCTATTTAAAATATTACAATCTACCGTTGCAAACTTTCTACAGGTGCTATCCAGCACTTTGATTGTACATGTTCGCATCAAATTTTTATTCCAACTCCAATTCAATTATTAGATATTTTTTTATATGTACATGTATAACAATGTCTGATTTTAGCTGCGGGACTGAGATTTGGTGAAAATGAATATGAATTCACTAAACAACATTAATGATACCAAGAAGGATAGATAAATTTCATCTTTGCTAAAAATAAAGAGGTGGAAAAACCATAGATATAGTATATATATAGCTCAATGAGCAAACTTCACACTCACCTGAAGATAATCTTAAACGTCTTATCACTTAGATGACTTAGATTTACATAATGCACATTTGTACCTGTGACAATTTAGAATGATATGGATATAGGTAAAATATATACATAGACATACTATTGTAGGTTAGTTACATTAATATATATCCTCATTTACATGCATGTCTGTATGAATAATCATGATAATGAGATCCTGGCAATGAATCAAAGAAGTTTTGAATTGGAATTAGCAAATAAATGAACAATTTGTAAATGAAAAGTGTAAAGGATTAAAAGGCACAATTGGAGTTATTGCCCTTTGACAAAAAAATATGTTCATCGTCAGATGCTAATACAAGGGACCTTTGAAATGCACCAGACAACCTTTATTGATATCTACTTTTGAAACATATCAACAATTGCCCTGTAAAGATCTGTTTTCTTAACTACAATAAGCATATGACAGTATTATACAGTTGTTATGATATTGTAATTATTATGTTTATTTATGT
The DNA here is from genome assembly GCF_965363235.1 of Mytilus galloprovincialis. Taxonomy (NCBI): domain Eukaryota; kingdom Metazoa; phylum Mollusca; class Bivalvia; order Mytilida; family Mytilidae; genus Mytilus; species Mytilus galloprovincialis. The sequence goes on from NC_134847.1 coordinate 5,943,060, forward strand.
TGGCCTAATTTGTGTTGTACGGCCTGATAGTTGTTTACCAAATAATCTTATAACTGTGCAGTTTAGGAATCACTGGAACAATCACAGAATGATTGGAACTTTCTAGAATGATCCTTATAAAAGATGCGTAATTTAAACTTCTACGTTATTCCAGAAACTTCCGTTGTAACTTTCCAGGATTTTCCACAATGTTCCATTATAGAGTGTTCCAGAATTTTCCATGACAACACTATATATACAGACACTAAAGTTAAACTCTCATAATTAAACTTGGACATAGACATTGATAGACATTAGTATTCACAGCATTTGGATTGACACTTTTATTCTACAAACAACATCATACTGGATTGTGACATTAGTAGTGAACGTAATATTCAAATTGGATTCCGAAAGATTTCCGGATACAGATAAAGATAACAGATTGGACTCATATTTTGACAGTTAAGTTAACAGTAATATTTGTGTAATACCTTTTGTAAACTTTTGTATATTAAATATTGTTAAATTTTACTATTGATTTGTGTCTTTTGTTGGCTACAATTTAAAGGCGATTTCTGGCCGTAACAGAAATTGGGGGCTCGTCCGGGATACTGAATTATATTATTCAAAATTTGTTTAGTAATTTTTATTATAACTAGCCAACAAAATTCTACAAAATGGCATTTGATGCCGGTAAATTTTTGAAAACGCCTGACCTGGAGGGGTTTGATAATTTAAAGAAAGAGGAATTAGTGTTGCTTGCTAAACATCTGAAATTAGATTTTAAAGTATCTATGAGAAAACAAATTATAAAAAATTTGGTTATAGACAAATTAGTTGACGCAGAAATTTTAGGTGAAGAGGCTCTTGAACTTAAGGTCGAAAATATTGACGCCTTTAAATTTAAACAGCTTGAATTAGAACATGAACTCAAATTAAAAGAACTTGAGATAAGAAAAGAAGATGAACTTAAATTAAAAGAAGATGAACTTAAATTAAAACAAGATGAATTAAAGTTAAAACAGGCAGAACTTGAAATGAGGGAAAGACTAGAGATGGAGAAACTAAAACTTGAAATGGTCAAAGAAGAAAGCAACACTATAGTCCAGTCAAAATCAGAATATTTTGATGCAGCAAAAAATATACGTTTGGTTCCCAGATTTTGTGAAAAAACAGTCGATAAATATTTTCCACAGTTTGAGAAAATTGCTCATAATTTGAATTGGCCAAAGCCATATTGGACTACAATGCTACAAAGTGTTTTGGAGGGCAAGGCCGCTGAAATATACTCCGCACTTCCATCAGAAAAAAGTTCTGATTATGACACGGTGAAACAGGAAGTTTTGAAAGCTTATGAGCTAGTACCAGAAGCATATAGACAGAAATTTAGATCTTATAAAAAGTTTGATTCGCAAACCTATGTGGAATTTGCTCGGGAAAAAGAAGATCTATTTGATAAATGGCTTACTTCAAAGAAAACAGATAACAATTTTGATAACCTAAGACAATTGATGTTATTAGAAGAGTTCAAACAATGTGTTCATTTAGACTTAAAAACACATTTAGACGACAAAACTGTTGGGACAATACATGATGCAGCTGTAATTTCAGATAATTATACCCTTTCACATAAAAGAAGTTTCAAGGGTCAAAATGTTAATACTCCAAGTGGAAATTACAAAAACCAAAGCACTGAGCGTACTGATAGTAAGCCTGTTCCACAGAATAAGAGTCAGTCCAGTTATAATATGTCTAGTCCAAAATTTGATACTTTTGAGAAGAAGTCACTGACTTGTGCTTATTGTAAGAAGATTGGTCACCTGATGGCTGATTGTTTTAGACTCCAGAAGAAGAATGAACGAGATAATAAGCCGAAGACCAGTGCTTGTACGACACCTTATATTACCAGTACATTGGAATGCCCTGCGCGTCAGGCTTTTAAGTCCAGTTTTTGTGATTACATGGAGGAATACAAACCCTTTATGTCTGATGGGTTTGTTTCTATTGTTGATGATACCACTCTTCAGCCTATTAAGATTTTACGGGACACTGGAGCTTCTCAGACTTTATTGTTAGAAGGTGTGTTGCCTTTGTCCGAGAATACTTCTGTTGGTGCCTCCGTTTTGTTACAAGGTGTAGAGTTAGGTTGTATAGATGTTCCTCTCCATCGTATTTATCTGAAGTCAGATTTGATAACTGGACCAGTTGTTGTAGGTGTTCGTCCTAATCTCCCTGTTGAGGGTGTTACCTTATTGCTAGGAAATGATCTAGCTAGGAACAAAGTGGTTGCTGAACCAATTGTTACCAGTGAACCGGTGGTGGATGTTAAATCACCTGAAGATGATGCTGAATTGTATCCAGCTTGTGTTGTTACTAGGGCGATGGCTAGAAAACAACAAAATGAGAATTTGCAAGAAGACAAGTTTGATTACATGGACCTTTCTGACACTTTTATAGCTGATATTGAAGATCCTGGTAACTCAGAAAAGGCTATTATAAAACCACCTAGTGTTAACAAAAATGTTATTATGCCATGGCCAGATGTAAACAGCCATTCATTAGACCGAAATAATTTACTCGAAGAACAACATAAAGACCCTGAGGTTCTTCAGCTCAGCCAGAGGGCTCAACCACAGGAGGAAGCAGACAAAGTGGCCGAATGCTTTTACCATCAGGACAGTATTTTAATGAGGAAGTGGAGGCCTCCTGATGCTACCCCAGAGGAGGAATGGAGAGTGCTATACCAAGTGGTGGTGCCTAAAGTTTATAGACAAGAAATTATTGGTCTTGCCCATGACACCCCCTTGGCTGGACACTTAGGTATAAGGAAGACTTGCCTTAAGATCTTGCAGCATTTTTACTGGCCTAAACTTAGAAATGATGTTGCAGAATACTGCAAATCATGTCATATATGCCAGGTTGTTGGTAAACCTAACCAGAAAATACCACCAGCACCACTTCTGCCTATTCCAGCCTTTGACGAACCCTTCAGCAGAGTTCTAATTGACTGCGTTGGACCTTTATCAAAGACCAAAACTGGAAATGCGTATTTATTGACAATCATGTGTACATCCACACGCTTTCCTGAGGCTATTCCGCTAAGAAATATCAAGACACCTACTATTGTCAAAGCTCTTATCAAATTTTTCACGTTAGTAGGACTTCCTAAGTCTATACAGTCCGACCAGGGATCAAATTTCATGTCAGGTCTATTTCAGCAAGTCGTGTACCAGTTAGGGATTGCTCAGTATAGATCAAGTGCGTACCATCCAGAATCTCAAGGTGCCTTAGAACGTTTTCATCAAACATTGAAGAACATGATTAGAACTTTTTGTCTTCAATTTGACAGAGACTGGGATGATGGAGTTCACTTTCTACTTTTTGCAGTTCGAGAGGCTGTTCAAGAATCCCTTGGATTTAGTCCCTTTGAATTGGTATTTGGCCATACTGTAAGGGGACCGTTAAAATTGATTAAGGAAAAATGGCTAACTGAACATACTGACTTGAATCTTTTAGACTATGTATCTAGATTTAAAGAAAAATTGTATACTGCTTGTCAAATTGCTCAGAAAAACTTAAAAAATGTACAGAACAAGATGAAAATATGGTATGATAAAGATGCCAGGGACAGAGTTTTTGAGCCTGGTGATAGGGTACTTGTATTTTTGCCAGTCCCTGGACATCCTTTACAGGCTAAATATTGTGGTCCTTATACAAAAGAGAGTAAAATCAATGATTTGAATTATATTGTAAAAACTCCAGGTCGGCGTAAACAAAACAGAGTGTGTCATATTAATATGTTAAAACCATATTTTGAGCGTATTAATGAATGTGAGAGTAAACCAGTTGCCACTTTAGGCATGGTTAAATTTGAGAACAATCATGACAAACCAGATGTAATTGAATCACCTTTGAGTTCTAAAACTATGGAAGAGACAGTTAGATTGAAAAATTCAGAAATTTTGTCAAATTTAGACTCAAAACTTGCACATTTGTCTTTTGATCGTAGAGAAGAAATAAAAACTTTGGTATTTTCTTTTACAAATCTTTTTCCAGATGTGCCAAACAAAACCACTGCTGTTTGTCATGATGTTGATGTAGGAGATGCTTCTCCAATTAAGCAACATCCTTACAGGCTCAATCCACTCAAACTTGAAGTTATGAGAAAAGAAATTAAATATATGCTTGACAATGATATTATTGAGCCGAGTAACAGTGAATGGAGCTCTCCTTGTCTCCTTGTGCCAAAACCAGATAAAACCTTTCGTTTCGTGACTGATTTCAGAAAAGTAAATTCAGTCTCAAAATCTGATTCCTATCCGATTCCAAGGATAGACGATTGTATTGACAACATTGGTCAAGCAAAATTTGTGAGCAAATTTGATTTGTTGAAAGGTTATTGGCAAGTTCCATTGACACAGAGAGCTCGTGAAATATCAGCTTTTGTTACACCAGATGGCTTATTTCAATATACTGTAATGCCATTTGGCATGAAAAGTGCACCAGCTACATTTCAAAGAATGATCAATAATGTTATAAAAGATTTAGACTGTTGTTATGCTTATATTGATGATCTTATTGTATGTAGTGATAGCTGGGAACAACATTTAACACATTTGTATGATACTTTTGATAGATTGTCACATTCAAATTTGACTGTTAATCTTGGTAAAAGTGAATTTTGTCAGGCCACTGTTGATTATTTAGGGCATACAGTTGGCCAAGGTCAAGTAAAACCTATTATGGCTAAAGTGGAAGCTATTTCCAAATTTCCACCTCCTACAAATAGAAAACAACTTATGAGATATTTAGGCATGATAGGATTTTACAGGAAATTCTGTTCAAATTTTGCTACTGTTGTTCAACCATTGACTCATCTTTTACGAAAAGATTCTAAATTTATCTGGAGTGAAAATTGTCAAAAAGCTTTTGAAAATAGCAAATCACTTTTAATTAATAGTCCAGTTCTGATTACTCCAGACTTTGAAAAACAATTTAAACTTGCCGTTGATGCAAGCGATGTAGGAATAGGAGCTGTTTTATATCAAGAGACAGATGATAATGTTGAAAAACCTATATCATATTTTTCTAAGAAATTAGATAAACATCAGAAAAATTATTCAACTATTGAAAAAGAGTGTTTTGCAATGTTGTCAGCACTTCAACATTTTGATGTATATTTGAATCCCACTGTATATCCTATTCTTGTTTATACTGATCATAATCCTCTCACCTTCATGCATAAAATGAGAAACAAGAATCAGAGGTTGACTAGGTGGAGTTTATTGTTACAGGAATATGATGTAATTATTAAACATATTAAGGGTAAAGATAATGTAATAGCTGATACTTTATCTAGAGCTTATTAAATCACTTTGTATATATTATGTATTTTTGTTCATATTATTCATGATAAGTTTTTGTTACACTAAAACTTCTTTTAAGGGGGGAGGTGTTATGATATTGTAATTATTATGTTTATTTATGTTGGCCTAATTTGTGTTGTACGGCCTGATAGTTGTTTACCAAATAATCTTATAACTGTGCAGTTTAGGAATCACTGGAACAATCACAGAATGATTGGAACTTTCTAGAATGATCCTTATAAAAGATGCGTAATTTAAACTTCTACGTTATTCCAGAAACTTCCGTTGTAACTTTCCAGGATTTTCCACAATGTTCCATTATAGAGTGTTCCAGAATTTTCCATGACAACACTATATATACAGACACTAAAGTTAAACTCTCATAATTAAACTTGGACATAGACATTGATAGACATTAGTATTCACAGCATTTGGATTGACACTTTTATTCTACAAACAACATCATACTGGATTGTGACATTAGTAGTGAACGTAATATTCAAATTGGATTCCGAAAGATTTCCGGATACAGATAAAGATAACAGATTGGACTCATATTTTGACAGTTAAGTTAACAGTAATATTTGTGTAATACCTTTTGTAAACTTTTGTATATTAAATATTGTTAAATTTTACTATTGATTTGTGTCTTTTGTTGGCTACAATTTAAAGGCGATTTCTGGCCGTAACACAGTTTTAATACTACAGTAATGACAGGTTTTTTTAATCTATAATACAAAATTTAGTAGACCTATCAAAATCTAACTCACTGCACGAGTTGCTTAATCTATTTATATTTATGTTTATATTTACATCGCGTATATGGTCATAGAAGGTCAACTCGAAATTTAATTAGATGGCGTCATTGCTAAAATTCACACGAAACGAAGCTAAATCTTATTGAGACCATGGCCTGTAAATTGTTTATTTTATACTTTTGATAGTTTGGAAAATGCTTTACATTGTTATAGATAAATAAAATATGAGAATTTGAGTCAATTTGGTGAACATGAATTTGACAGCTAGTGCCCCTTTAACAACAAATTAATGTAATTAAAAGATTTGAAAAACTTATAGGTTACTCACATCACTCACAGGTAAATTTGCTCTTTCTGCTAGCTCTCCATTGTAAATAAAAATTAATGTCCCTCTTAAGGTGTCACACCACCAATTACTCCCTCCAATTTAGAATGCATGTAAAAGTAGCCCTACTCTGAAACAAATAGTGCTTTTGATGTCCTTGTTAACTTGAACTAACCAACAAATTTGCAGAAATGAAACTTTTGGTGAAAGAGAAATATATCTAGACCATTTTGAGCCAAAATTTACTTGTCTATGAGTTTGCATTAAAAATTGAGGATTAATGCGCTCCATAGTAAACTAATTTAAGATTTCCAGAAAACCAGGGGTAATTTTTGGAGTACCTCTGTTCGAAGGTCAGTTATTTTGTTAGAAGGCTTTAAAGGTATAGGGAAAATTGGCATGTAGAAAGCTGATACATGTACAATTCAGGATATACCTGGTTTCTATGAAGGTAAAATATTTAGAAAGCTGTGAAAATTGCAAAATTTGGTTGACAGATAGTGATTTTTAATTGGTGGTCTTGACACCTTAAAAGGCATTTAAGGGAGACAACTAAAAAACTGATCTCTAAATTTATACAGGGTCAAGTATGGGAATTGGCAAACAGTAATTCTAGTTAACAAAGTTATGAGCATGCTACATACAGATATGTTTGTTTGACCATTTCAGATATCAGAACTCTGTGGAGCCAAAAGACTTGGACATTTTGGAAGGAGTCAGTTTTATATTGCTTTGAAGTTAATAGCAGCTGCACAACAGGGAATGCCTTTGAAATTGGATAGCTTAAACTCTGGTGAGTTCATTTAGTTAATAAAGCAATTATAAAGGTCACAGAATTTAATACTCCCTTCAATGGTGGTATTGCAGGTACAGGAGCGGATCCAGCCATTTTAAAAAGGGGGGGTTCCTAACCCAGGACAAAGGAGGGGGTTCCAATTACATGTCCCCAAATGCATTGATCGTCCAAAAAAAAGGGGGGTTCCAACCCCCGGAACCACCCCCCCCCCCTCTGGATCTGCGCCTGATGTAGCAAAATCATGTGCATGCTTGACCTAGATTGAACATAGTGTTTGAGGTCAATGGATTTATAATAGGTCAAACTATAAACTTTAGGATGAGTATTTACTGCTTCATCATAAGGCACACAGATTTGAAAGCTCAGATAGGTAGGTTTGGGTTCTGAATACATGCTGAATATTATATTTAGAAAGATTTACATGTCTTGCAAAGTTTCTGTTGCAGTTTCCTTGTTAGCTAATATCTAAATTTTGATAAAAGTAAGTAGTGTAATATAAAAAAAGATGTGGTACAATTGTCAATGAGACAACTCTCCACAAGAGACCAAAATAACACAGAAATTAACTTCTATAGGTCACTGTACAGTCTTCAACAATGAGCAAAGCCCATACCGCATAGTCAAGCTATAAAAGGCCCGGAAATGACAATGTAAATTTAAAAACAATTCAAACTAGAAAACTAACGACCTAATTTATGTACAAAAATTGAAGGAAAAACAAATATGTAACACATAAACAAACGACAGCCACTGAATTAAATTCATTTCTGATTCACAAGTTATCATCCTAAATGTTAGTCATTATGTAATACTTGCCACGGGCCATTAAGCATCCATACATCAAGAATTATTGGAAATTGGGTCTAGTCTATGTTTAACAACAATATGTTATACTGGGTAATAGACATTTCATGGTATACAGTCACTTGGTACAATCTTTTGTGGCTATGGTTATTTCACAATGAAGATTCAGTATCCTCCTTCCAAACTAACATATTGTGTATTTATGCTGCATGATCTTCTAAATAGGCCCCTTTCCATCAGCATGGTTGTAACTGCCATTCAGGAAAAGATATATATATTATGTATATGACAAGAAGTAAAAATTATAGAATTAAAAACCAATTGTTCAGAGAACCATTGATGGTCTTTCCACCAGTAATGATTTTTTTTATATGAAAATATTAAAATTTGATTTTAAATGTCAATTTCAGCGTCAAATGACAACTTATTGTACGCTGATTCCAAAAATATAAGGTTTATATACAAAAAGATATAAATAAGGGAGATAATTTTCTACTTCCGGTTCAAAATATGTTACTTCCGGTACTGTCCTATAGATTACTTGACGCTGATTCCAAAAATATATGGTTTTACATACTTTTACAATAATTTATTACAAAAATTAGCTACTTCCGGTTTGCAAAAGGTCACTTCCGGTTAGCTTTTTCAACATCATATGCTTGCAACCTAATGCAAAAAGTCTAATAGCTTTAACATGAATACATATGAGATAAAAGCAAAGGTCAAAATCTTGAATGTTAAATTAACATATGACCTTGAGCTCAATTTCAAGGTCATAAACCAAGGACCTCAAATCAACTTTATATTGAGTTATATTACCATACGACTGATATTAGATTTAAAAGGGTGAAAAACTAACATCAAATGTTTACGTACCCTTTTGACTAAAATTTATGTGTAACTACATGTTGCGACTAACAATTGTGTGAAAATATTTTGTCGATATCTTATAAGATTTCTGAAAATGAGAGCGATAACAAGCCAAAGTCAAAATTTTGAACATGACCTTGACCTTTGACCTTGACCTCCTTTTCATTTTTTTGAACCAAGGACCTCAAATCAAAAGACCCTAGACCTATGTCACTTATCGTTTACCAGTTAGAAATGCAAATCAGTTATATCATATACAAAAGGGGGGATAACTCTCATATGGAGTCTCCGGATAGCTTCGACTAAAATTATTCATTTCATCCTGAGGATATAACGAGCAATTTGGTAAATAAATTTGTCGGTTTCTTATACGGTTGCGACATATAAGTGATAACAAGAAAAACAGTGTTGGGGAGATAACTCTTACATGGAAAAGATTTTTGTTACGCGGTGTCAGTTTCAAAAGCGTATTAACTCTTCGATATCATATACAAAATATCTAAGTGACATCTTGTGAAACAAAAAGTTAGCGAAGGAAAGAAAATTAGGCGGAAGAAAAAAAATAATAATCAAGAAAACCAATAGGTCTTTCCATGGAAAAGTGGAAAGACCTAATTATTAGATTTTCTTTACAAGAAGAACTAAACCATTCCAATTATAATATAAATAAATGGAATTGTCAATGTCAAATTTTTTGCTGTAGGGTATGTTTATTGTTTAGATCATGGTTTTAGGGGTATCCAGGCAACACTTTGACTCTTTACAAATAGTATGTGATTTAGAGGTTTAGGTGTTTTTGAAGAGTTAACTCCCTTATGTATTATGTACAAACCTTTATTTTAAGGAAGGGATTGTATTATTTCGAGTGAAATGAGGAACAACTGTTAAAGTGAAGAACCATGTTTCCTATTTATCATCTTTTACTTTAGTTATGTGTTTGATTGTCCCTTTGGGACTTTATTAATTTTTTTTACTAAATGATTTGGAGACCCGGCTCCTCAAAGATTATTAATTTGTTACAAGTTGGCATGCTGTTTTGGGATATGTGCTGGGCACAACACTGTCAGAAAAGTTCCTGTTAAGGTGGCTCGGGACTATTCGACTGCGCATAATTTCATGCATGAATTACAAAAATATTTGTCGGAATATTTTTTAATACTTTGATTGATTAGAAATATTAAATCATTGTAGTTATGTGACTAATAGAATATTTTCGTTATTATCGGTATTTTTTAAAGGGTCAAAATGACATTTCACCCATTTTTTACTATTTTCCCGCCAAAATTTGGGTTGTAAGGCAAAATTATTTTTTTTCCTTATCGGTGACCTATGTTTTTTATTGGCTCATTCTTTGAAGCTGTATTCCAGCTTTTCATATTACAGATTTGGAACAGTTGTCATAGAACGTTTTTTTGATATTCCGAAAAAAAATATGTCAACACCTCCATTTCCCCTATCATTTCATTGAAAAATGGTCCCTTTTACATACCTGTTAAAAAGTAAAATTTTGAGCTTAAATGGTCCTTGACCCCCTATTTTTTTTCGACCAATTTGATTCATTTTCTTTAAAGAATAAAATAACCAAAAATACGGCACTTCTGAAGTTCTGATAGAAACTTCGAATACGCCCGAGCCACCTTAAGTGGCTATGATGTAAACAATGGAAATACAATGTACATGATATATACAGTATATAAAATTATCATTTAGCCAAAAGATATTCTTAATTCTTATTGATTTCGAAATGCAACAAAAAATTACAGGAAAAAAATCCTGAAACTTGTGATATTAGCCACTATAAAATGATACTTGCTCCATACATTTTTTCTGTAAATAAGATTATCACTTTATAAGTTTGACATCTTCCCCTGTACTGTACATCACATGTTTATTGTCAACATGATTAAAAGAATAATGTGATGGCCTTTAAGGTAGAAACTGATCAAGCAATCTTACATCGTAAATTATTTAATCTGAACTCAGATGAGAAAATATCAGCTGTATAATTAATTATGAAGGAAGAATGGAAAACATTGGGTAATTGTATTGTGGCGTGGGTTGAGAGTTGTCTCATTGGCATTCATACCACATCTTCTTATATCTATGTATAGCCCTAATAAGTAGTGATGAGTAAATAGATGGATAAATAAACACAAACAATATTTTTTAGGACAGACGACCTTTTAATTGGTTTTAAGTGGTTTTATCTGGAAAACAATCCAGTTTTACAATTACTGTAAACACCATCGTCATGTTAGATAGGCTGTATAGAATGGGAAAATCTAGGATTTTTAAGAGAGAGAGAAAGATGGGGGGGGGGGGGGTCATAATTCCGAAAAAGTGAAAAGAATTTTGACAATTTTATGCAAAAAAATATATGCATTCCAATCAAAGGGTGCCATGCCTTCTATACCCATTGTTGATATATATCCATGAATATATATTATTTATAGCTATTAAGATTAGAACTGCTAAAAAGAATCAAACATGTACATCATTATTAAAGCAATCCATTTACCAGTACTTGTAGAAACAAAAGAACTATAAGATCTATCTTGTTTAATTGCCTTGTTTATTTAAGATTGTCTCTATCTCAATAACGGATATCATCTTGATCATTGAGATCAACACTTTAGTATCAGCAGCTAAAAATCAATGTATGAACCAAATCTTTCTGTGGTCAAATAGTTTTCATAATCAATTTGTGTGTGAGATGTTTGACATTTTATCATATGAAGAGATATTTACATATTTTTACATATGATTGGTGTAGATCAATGGATAGATCATTGAATTATTTTGTGTGGTGTAGATCATGGAAAATAGCAACTACATATTGGTGGATTATGAGACGGGAATTTAAGAAGTTTTATAAATGTTTGAATTCAAAATGGGGATGGCTAAATTTTAAACACATACATGTACAAGATATGTAAATTTTATAAAGATTTTTAAAATTAGAAATAACCCCTGTATGTTGGACTATAGGCCCCTTTTATAAAATATTACACTGTTCGTTGGACCATACCCCTTATTGCTAGTTAGATGTTACTAAGAACAAGGATTTTCAGAAATTATATGTTTCCTGGAATGTCAATATTTTAACTCCCTTTGACACTCATTTCCCTCCCTGCTTCCCGCCTTCTCATTCCCATGTTAACTTTTCCATGTACACCACTCATAAGAGGTCTTATAGTCTATATTATTTTACTTTCATCTCAAGAACCCAATGTTTAGCCTAACAATGTAAGGGGCCTAAAATGGATTACTGTAAATACCCTTTTTCATTTTTTTTTCTAACTGATTTGGTTAATTCATGATCAAGTCAAAAATTTACAAATCTTAGTTCTCATACCAACAAATTTTTAACCCTGTTTAATTGAAATGGCTGAGAGTTTACTGATCTTCACTGTATACCATTATTAATTAAACATTTTTATACATTTAAACACCAACCCATCCTTTGGCTATTGTAATGTCACATTATAGACTAAATATTTCTCTTGATGAAAGTCAATAGCTGGCGGCTTTAAAATATTGTAGCGACTAGACTGTTAAAATATCTACATTGTTCAGTTGTATGGTCGAGAAAAAATTTACACACTTAAAACATGAGGTATAATTATTGTTTTTTCTTGTTATAGTTTCTTGACTCTTTATGCTGAAGAGTTTTTATCTATTTTTCTACCACATACATTTATCTTTTGTTTTTGACCTCTTATTCATGGTTCATTGGTGATCCCAAAGATTATATTATGCCCCTGCAGCGGCAGGGGTGCATTTAAAAAAGTGATAGCCTTGTATGCATGTCCCAAAATTAGTTTTCATTCTCTAGAAATTAGCTTACTTCAAACAAATGTAATGAAACTTATTCACAATGCTTATAACCATAAAAAAAACAAGTTGATTTTCCACTTAATCTGTGATAATTATTAGAAATAAGAAGATGTGATATGAGTGCCAATGATTCAACTGCTTCATCCAAGTCACAATGTGTAAAAAGTAAATTCAATTACAGGTCAAAGTACCGTCGTCAACATGGAGCAATGGCTCACACCAAACAGCAAGCTGTAAAGGACCCCAAAAATGACTAGTGTAAAACCATAATTTAAATTTTCATTATTTTCTCTCATTTAATTTCAGGAAAAGACATGCCATTACCAAAGTTTACAAGGTTACCAGAGCAAGGTACAGTTAATAATTTCCCCCTTTAAAAAAAATGACTGAGGTTTTGACAGTGCTGAGTGCATTTTCCCTGGTTAGCTTTATGAAGCTTACACATGCACAATTAAAGATGATTAATATATGTGAAAAAAGTTTTTTTTTTATTGGATGCTATTACTACTAATTTATAACATTATCAATTATTTTAAAATTATCACAATGGAATTAAGTGTTTTTCTAGTCTTTATTCTGTGTATTTCTTCTAAAAAAAAAACAGGTGACTACTATTTGCAAGAAAATAGCTATAAGGATGTCTATGCTGTATTGAAACTAATCAGAAAGACAATATATTGTTACGTACATCCAATATTTAGTCAGCCTTGAAGTGAACAAAATGCTATTAACTTATGATTGTCAATTGCAATAGCGTTACATTTAGTGAAAAATATGATTATAATTATATGTAGATTCCAGAGAAATATAGATTTTTGTTTGGTAGTAGGCCTGGCTCGTAGATTATATAACAGAGGTCAAGTTAGCATTACATTAAATTTGAAAGAAGGCTGTTTCAACATTTAAATCAATTATTATGATTAATGGAATAGATAGTTTTGTTAGCTTTTTCTCCGATGATTTTCTGAAATAAATTTAATTGCATGAATCAAAATTGATAAATCCTTGTGCATGTCTGATTAAGATAATTACAATTTGTAATAGTACAAATAATTCATAAGATGAATTGTGGATTCATTATTATTCCTCAGAGGCAGATTTAGGGGGAGCCTTTTCTGGGATAAATTTGGTTGATTATATAGGGAATCACTGAAGCATGACCTTAGCGGCCCCTTTTTAGGCAGTCAGTGGCCCCCCACATTTCTGGATCCACCACTTGTTCCTCAATTTTCCTTGATTTCCTGGTTACTAAGGACAGTTGATTACAAATTTCCTATTAGAATGTATGAAGACTTTAGCAAATCCCCAAAATTAAATATCCAAGAAAAGGCAAGTTTGCCACAATCAATGAAAATTGGTTCTTACTAAAATAAATGAATTCACCAAATGATGGGGCAGGACATTACAAGAATGATGGATTGTTGATTGCTAATTAGTGAATGTCTAGTGGCAATTATTTCACGCATATTCAGAAGAAGAAATAAATTTACAATAAGAGGTCCAAATTGGCAATGGTTAGGTTTTGAAAGGATACCAAGATCAATTGGTATTTGAACAGAAGTTTTTCTACCACAGTCAGTGAGTGACCAGTAAATTTGGGTGTAGTGGTTATTAGATACAAAATAGTTGTGTTACATCAGGTCATCTATGGACCCATTAGAGAATGGTTCCAAGTTTTTTTAAGTGCTAGAGATCTTTGCACTCCCCTACACAGTGCTTGCTTGGGAGTTAACATCAACATTCTGAATGGATGTTATTGTGTACAGGTATCTGTATGTCCCACAAAAGCAAAAGGTTGGAAAGGTGTAATTCACGTACATTTGTATTTCTATATTCCAGTGGAAATCCTTTGGTCTCTGATTTTACATGTTGCTTTATATTTCAATTTCTTAAGCTATGTAAGATTTTGTGTTCCAAGCAAATGTCAGTTCTTTCATAAGTCTGGTACTCTGGTATCAGGTTGAAGATGAGAACTTTAAAATTATGAGATCCTTATGAAAAATTTACCTATTAAATGTAATTATTTTCAAACTAATGTAAAAACTTTATTTTTTTGTAGAAAATATTGGAGCCTCGTATAATTCCCAAACAGATGGAGTCCCTATAGAAAGGTATGTCAGTTTAATTGAGTGAACAATCTGATAGATAATCAGAAATAACTCAGTATTTTAAGAGAAAGTAAATTGATTAGTGTGTAATAACAAAATGATTTATTGAAACAATTTCTCAATTTCAATGGTTTAAACTATTCAATTAAAACACAAACGCTGCTTATTTAACAAATTTAATGATTTATATCTTAAAATTATTTTTAAAATGATTTCAGTACATATTGTCATAATTTTGTTTCTTTATCATGTTTATTGGATTTTGTCGAAACTTGATGGTAAGGGTTCATGGTGTTTATTGGTTATTGGTTGGAGTGTCCTTGGATAAATCAATGTTCTTCAACTAATTTCTGACTAACTTTTCACATATCATTAAGTAATGATCACTTTGTATTTTGTTTAAGCGACTGAAGAGGCAATAAACTTAAAGTGACCTCCACAAATAGATATGGTCCCATTAGTCCAACCACTGATATACAGTGGCGGATTTAGAGGGTTTTTCAGTGGGCATGGGCCCCCCTTATGAGGGAAAAAAAATTGTTGATTATATAGGGAATGACTGGAGGGGTCCCCCCTCTTAGGCACTCAGTCCCCCAACCCCCACCCCCCAACCCCATGAAAGTTTCTGGATCCGCCACTGATATAGATCAAATTGCCACAAGGTGTCTGACTATGACTATATAATTATAAACAGACAACCTGTTCTCATTAAGCATCAATGTATACTAACCTGTGAACAATCATAAACTTTCTACAGCCTTCATCAATGAGCAAAATCTATAACTTATTGTCAGCTCTAATAGGCACTGATATGAAAAGCTGAAAACATTCAATATATATGAAGAAGAAAAAAAACCAATAGCTTGATTTATGACTAAGCAACTTGAACAAGACAAAATATGATATACAGCAACAAAAGACTACAACTGAATTACAGGCTCCTGACTTGGAACATATGTCTATGTTAAATGTGTGTGGTAGCTCAACCCTTTTGTAAGGAAATAAATGGTTTTCTTTCATATTTTTCCTCTCAAACAATTATGAACATTTTTGTTCTCCTTTAACATCAAAATAAAGCACTTTAACAGTATTAAGAAAAATTATTTTATCATACAAAATATTGAATAAAATACATCTATCATGTTTATTTTTTCTTGTATTTAGATCTGGTCAGGCGATTCCTTTACAGCAACACCCTCCTGCTGGTCAACTCCCACCCCCTCCAGTTACACGGAAAACACATACTCGAAGAGATTCTGGTCAACAAAGGGCATTAGTTGATAGGGACCCTGGACCTGCTGGACCGCCTGGGCCAACTGGGCCATTACCTGCTCAGCAACAGACACAACAATCAGTAACTCAGGTAAAATATCAGTTAACAGATTAAGTTTGGTTTTGTTTTCCTGCAGTAAAATCAGGATAAACTAGCAAATGATTTACCTCTGGTTATGGCAATACTATTGTTAAAAAAAATATATCTTTTTTAATGTTAAATTTTAAAATTTATTGAAGTGGATTTAAACTGTCATTTCAGAAATTTTTGTGTGCATTTGTTTATGCAAATAAACAATTGATTTTTGTGATAATGAGATTTAAAATGCAAAACCAATCATACAAAAACACAACCAGAGCAACAATTGACAGGTGTTGGTTAAATATGTCAAACTCTAAATTACTCTGAATGTAGGTGTGTGACTGTGTATCCAATTTTTGTGTGAGATGTACACTTATATACATGATATTTTTTTAAATCAAAAAACTAGTTGTAGGCTTTTGTAGCTATTAATTCAAACAATTATGTATTGATTTTCTTTTTCAGACACTTACTAGAGAAGAATCTCCGTTAAATCCCAGATCACCAACTCAAAAAACATCCCCTCCCCCTCCATCATCCCCACCCCCTGCTCATCAGCCAAGCATTCCAACCGTTTCCATCACTAATCAGGTTAATCCACAGAAGCCAACACAAGGAACAGCTCCCCATCATGGAAGTTTTAATTCAATAAATTCAACACATGATGTCGGCTGGGCATCCTTTGAAGATGAGGAAAGTCATGGTAAGAATATGTGTTAATATGACCTGAAATATTGTTCAAACTTAGATATATATATAGTAATACTTTTTAATTTTGTTATAAAGGGTCAAGCTAAGGTCAGGATAACCAAATTAGTTTAAAAGGTAAACGTTCAAAGGTAAAAATAAAATCATTTTCAGCATGAAACAGGCTACCTTTTATTAATTTTTAATCAGATTTTTTAAGTGAATGCCAATGAAGAGAAGAAAGTCGAACTTTTTCAGGTTTTATTTTGAATTTTTCTTGTCCCTGTTTCTTATTTTCTTAAAAGTAAAATTTACACTAACAATAACTAATCGAAGAATCCAAATAGAGAAAAATATTCACCAAATGAACAAACAATACATAAATTCACGAATGCGCGTAGCACATGAGTTAATTATCAGTGTTGTTCGGTCACGAGTTGAATATTTTTTGATATTTGAATTCTTTAATTAGTTATTCTTTTATTACATTGGCAAATGGCTTCTTTTTTTTTTAAATAATGTAAAACATGTAAAGATCTATATCTTTTTTCTACGCATTCACAATTTGTTTTGATCCGCCATTATGGACGTCTTGACAACGCCTATTGTTGTATGATTTCAGAGAGTGAAGTAAAACTGGGAAATCAATATAATGTAATAATAAAGGATATTTTCATAATTTTATCTTATTTTTGTAATTAGCAAAAAAGAATCCTTTCAACTATTTTTCATTTTACAACATATGATAGAATAAATCATGACCCTTCAGTACTTTTAATTTACCTGTATTCATGGTCAAATGATAACAAATGGGTCAGAGCATAAGATTTTAGAGTGAAAAATAAGTCCTCAGACATCATCATTAACATTATTTTCTATTATTTTAGGTTTATTAGGAACTGGTCCAAAGAAATATAGTTTAGAGCCCCCTGGTTTTGATTCATCATCCATTAGTTCAGACCCAGAGAGTGTGGATGACGTTTGGGCCATCAGTGACGAACAAAAAGAATATTACATCAAACAATTCCAAAGCATGCAACCAGACTTACAAGGGGTTATAATAGGTAAGAATTCCAGAGCATGCAACCAGACTAAAATGGGGTTATAATAGGTAAGAATTCCAGACCTTTAAATGGATGTGGAAAGGGGGTGGGGGGTTGTAGTCAAGCAGACATTACAATTGATTGATTGGGTTTTGTTTGATATATGTCAAGTGGCAAATATTGGATAAATATGTAGTTCTAGTATTAGTATTAAAGAAAAAGCCCCAAAAAGTGGTTTCTATAAATGGGATGAATTAGGTTTATCAGGAGTTCTTATATCCTCCATGGGAGACAACTCAGATATATTAGATATTTTATGCAGATAGAGAACTAGAAATTGTAACTTCAATTCAAAGATCAGAATATTTGTGAACAAGATGCAGAATTAATATATGGTACATTGAAAAGTGTAGACAAAACAGTGACACAATATTCCACATAAACCTCTACAGGTTAGAAACAGTAACTCCCTGAAAATTTGTCAAAGGGACAGTTAAAATCATATTTTGAAAAAGTAACAAAACAAAAACATTGCTTTTAACCTAGGAACAGGAAACAACAGTTTAAAAAGTATTACACAGACATGACAGAAGACTCCCCCCCCCCCCTGAAAAAAAGAAAGAGAAGTGTAAACCAGTATGAATTTAAATAGGTGATACAGAAGTGTTATTAGTAGCATGGACAATGTTAAATCAGGGGTTGAAGTCATAAAACTGCTCAGTGCTTGGAGCACAAAAATCATGCTCCAAACATGAAATCCAGCATTTTGATTTGTTGATTTTCGAGTATGAGTACAAAAAACTGACTCAGAAGTTTTATGACCGCAAGGCCAGTTATTAACTGTTGATGTACATTGTTTATATTTCAGGTGGATAGCATACAGGAATTATTTGTAAAGTCTAAAAATCTGTTCATAATTATTATGCATAATTATTAACATGTAAAATTTTTAGGTGGAGTAGCTAAAGAATTTTTTGAGAAGTCCAAATTACCGGTCAGAGAATTATCACAGATCTGGTAAGCTGTTCTGTTTCTACAAATATTTACAAGTAGAATATCATCAATCATTTTTGAACCCCTTTGCTGATCTTCACCATATAAGTTTGAAATTTAATCATATTTTTTCGTAGAAGTTATAAAACTTGAAAACTGTGAAAACCTTTTGAAATTATTAAGTTTTCAATGAGCCTGTGCAGTAGAGAAAATGTGCGTAATCTGTTTACGAACTGGTTACTTGATAGGATCTATAGACAAATTCTATATGTATATGATATACCAGGAACCAGTCTATTCATCTCCGTCATTCAGTCACTTGACCAAAACAGATTCATTAACATGTTTATGTGATCTTTTTTTCTCAAGCAAAAATGAATTGATTTTATCTGGACATGCATTTCAACAACAAAAATCTCAATATAAGTTATCTACGTTCATATCCGTAACAAACATCTCAATATAAGTTATCTACGTTCATATCCGTAGATATGGATAACACCCTGAAGTACCCCCAGGCCCGTAGCTAGGAATTTCCAAGGGGGGGTTCGTTGGACTCATGAACTCGACTTTAACAGTCACAATTTGAACAAAACGTTGACTTTAACAGTGCTTATTTGATTTCAAAAGGGGGGGGGGGGGGGTTTCGTCCGAACGGTATGACCCCAGTACACCATGAGGCGTACATAGATCAACAAGAAAGAAGAAAACATTAAAAAAGATTTACTAATCATGATTTAATTGCCAAATAAACCTAAAATATTTCATTGGTCATTTAAATGTATTGAACAAGGCTTGGAAGAGGAATAATAAAGACAACCAAGGTTTAAATATAGATTCTAAGAAGATGTGGTATTAGTGCCAATGAGACAACTCTCTGTGCAAGTCACAATTAATAAAAGTAAACCATTATAGGTCAAAGTACGGTCTTCTACACAGAGCCTAAGGCCTACAGCATAAACGAAACCTGAAATGAAAATAACCCTATTTAATGTACTTTCAATTTCAGTCAGAAATTGTAGAGTATCAGGTATTAGTATGCCTGTGGTCTTCATTTTAGTGTAATTTGTGTTTTATAAAGTAAGTTATTCATAACCAGATTGCATGTAGGGTATGCTCAATTTGCTATAACATTTATATATTTTATAATTACAGGAATTTATCTGACATCAATAAAGATGGTGCTCTGTCATTAGAAGAGTTCTGTATAGCTATGCATCTGGTCGTGTTACGAAGACATGAGATAGAACTCCCAGAACGACTACCTCTCTCTTTGATGCCCTATACAGCATTCACAGATGGTAAGATAAACATGCTAACATCAAATCTGAGAGATTCCTTTTACTTGCAAGGACACAGAGATGTTATATCTGAAAATTCTACTTTTATTTATTGTAAATTCAGAAATTATTGCGAGCATTTATTATTGGGATTTTGTCATTTAAGACTTAATGCGATTTTAATTTTTGCAATATTGAGAAAAATCCTGCTAATTCATATAAAAAGATTCAGAATGGGAGTTTAAATTATTGCGATTATACCCTTGTCATATTTCCTGCAATAATAAAAACATTGCAATAATTTCTGAATTTACAGTACTTTGTCCGAAAACATTTGTGAGCTCTTGCCAGGTTCCTCTCCAAAGCAGTATAACAATATTGCAGAATCTTGCAACTGATTAAAACATAGGTACTGTGTCCAAGTTTTCCTAACTTTGTTATTGATGTGAAATTAAAGTTAAGTTTATTTAATTTATATTTATATGTGTTGATTGTTTAGCTTTAAAAGCTATCCAGAGTGTCGATGTTGTTTGTGATGTAAATATACATTCTTGCATATTTAATCAGATTGTTTCAGCTGCAATATAAGAAGGACTGACTATCTATCTTTATATTCCTGCAATAAATGTTTCAAGATGTATTCCCAAAAATATCTAATAAATGTAATACTATATCATTGTATATTGATGTATTTCATAACTGCATTACATCAAAAAATAAAACTAAGTACGAGTTTCATTTCAAAAGAAAACAAGCTTCCATCTTGAAAAAGTAAATAATGATTATTTATATTTTACAATTTTGTTTTCTGTATTGTAGAAGAACCATTCAGTGCAGACCTTCCTAAAGGAAGTACATTGAAGAGGGCCAATTCTCCTGATCAGTCAACATCGCCACAGGCACAACCACAGTGGGCACAGTCATTAATCCAAGAGTCCCCCAGGGTGCCCAGTGATATGTCATCACCTAATCAACCTGTACAGTTTGATTTCTCTAAACCGGTTCCTTCAGATCCAGTAAGTCAATCTACTGGACTGGTTTCTTCAGATCCAGTAAGTCATTCTACTAGGCCGGTTCCTTCAGATCCAGTAAGTCATTGTTATGGACTGGTTCCTTCAGATCCAGTAAGTCAATCTACTGGACTGGTTCCTTCAGATCCAGTAAGTCATTATACTGGACTGGTTTCTTCAGATCCAGTTAATTTATCTTCTGGACTGGTTCCTTCAGATCCAGTAAATTAATCTTCTGGACTGGTTCCTTCAGATCCAGTCAGTTATTTTCTAATCTGGTTCCTTCAGATCCATTCAGTCAATCTTCTGGACTGGACCAGACTGGTTATTTCAGATAAAGTTAGTCAGTGTTCCTTCAAATCCAATTAGTAAATCTTCTGAACTGGTTCCTTCTGATCCAGTAAATCCTTGGTCTGGACTTCTTTCTTCCAATCAAGTAAGTCGTTCTGGACTGGTTCCTTCAAATTCAGAAAAACATTATTCTTGACTGATTCCTCAAGATTCAGTAAGTATTTAGATATAGGAAGATGTGGTGTGAGTGCCAATGAGACAACTCTCCATACAAATAACAATTTAAACCATTATAGGTTAAAGTACGGCCTTCAACACGGAGCCTTGGCTCACACCGAACAACAAGCTATAAAGGGCCCCAAAATTACTAGTGTAAAACCATTCAAACGGGAAAACCAACGGTCTAATCTATATAAACAAAACGAGAAACGAGAAACACGTATATATTACATAAACAAACGACAACTACTGTTGTTCATTTATTCATTTATTGATATCAATTTTATCATACAGTTCTTTCAAATATTTGCAAAAGTATTTGAAAAAACAAATGTTTGATTTTTATACGACCGCAAAATTTGAAATTTTTTTTGTCGTATATTGCTATCACGTTGGCGTCGTCGTCGTCGTCCGAATACTTTTAGTTTTCGCACTCTAACTTTAGTAAAAGTGAATGGAAATCTATGAAATTTTAACACAAGGTTTATGACCACAAAAGGAAGGTTGGTATTGATTTTGGGAGTTTTGGTCCCAACATTTTAGGAATTAGGGGCCAAAAAGGGCCCAAATAAGCATTTTCTTGGTTTTCGCACTATAACTTTAGTTTAAGTTAATAGAAATCTATGAAATTTTGACACAAGGTTTATGACCACAAAAGAATGGTTGGGATTGATTTTGGGAGTTTTGGTTTCAACAGTTTAGGAATTAGGGGCCAAAAAAGGGCCCAAATAAGCATTATTCTTGGTTTTCGCACAATAACTTTAGTTTAAGTAAATAGAAATCAATGAAATTTAAACACAATGTTAATGACTAAAAAAGGAAGGTTGGTATTGATTTTGGGAGTTTAGGTCCCAACAGTTTAGGATTAGGGGCCAAAAAGGGACCCAAATAAGCATTTTTCTTGGTTTTCGCACCATAACGTTAGTATAAGTAAATAGAAATCTATGAAATTTAAACACAAGGTTTATGACCATAAAAGGAAGGTTGGGATTGATTTTGGGAGTTTTGGTCCCAACAGAATAAGGGGCCCAAAGGGTCCAAAATTAAACTTTGTTTGATTTCATCAAAATTGAATAATTGGGGTTCTTTGATATGCCGAATCTAACTGTCATGACTGTGTATGTAGATTTTTAACTTTTGGTCCCGTTTTCAAATTGGTCTACATTAAGGTCCAAAGGGTCCAAAATTAAACTTAGTTTGATTTTGACAAAAAATGAATCAGTTAGGTTCTTTGATATGCTGAATCTAAAAATGTACTTAGATTCTTGATTATTGGCCCAGTTTTCAAGTTGGTCCAAATCGGGGTCCAAAATTAAACTTTGTTTGATTTCATCAAAAATTGAATAAATGGGGTTCTTTGATATACCAAATCTAACTGTGTATGTAGATTCTTCATTTTTGATCCTGTTTTCAAATTGGTCTACACTAAAGTCCAAAGGGTCCAAAATTAAACTTAGTCTGATTTTAACAAAAATTGAAATCTTGGGGTTATTTGATATGCTGAATCCAAAAATGTACTTAGATTTTTTTATTATGGGCCCAGTTTTCAAGTTGGTCCAAATCAGGATCTAAAATTATTATATTAAGTATTGTGCAATAGCAAGTCTTTTCAATTGCACAGTATTGCGCAATGGCAAGAATTATCTAATTGCACAATATTGTGAAATAGCAATTTTTTTTTTAATTAGAGTTATCTTTCTTTGTCCAGAATAGTAAGCAAGAAATATCTAATTGCAAAATATTGTGCAATAGCAAGATTTTTTTTTAATTGGAGTTATCTTTCTTTGTCCAGAATCAACTTAAATCTTTGTTATATACATTTGTACAATATACAATGTATATTCACTTTTTACTACCAACTGATAAATTAAAATAATCTTTACCATTCAGTGATAACAAGCAGTTTTTTTACATCTTATTTCCTTATCTTATCTAAAATGTTTTTAGATATGTATGTTGGACATTTGCCAGACATGACTATGATGTCATTTTCTATTTTTATTTGCCAATAACTTTATGTAAATAACTTCATTGGAAATTTGCCAATATAAAATGTTGCTGATGAAGTTTTTTTTATTGTTTTATACAATAAACAATGTATATTCACTTTTACTACCAACCAATCTTTACCATTCAGTGATAACAAGCACTTTATTTTACATTTTAATATTTTATGATGTATTTAAAAGAGTAGTTATTGTTGCAAACTCCATTAGAAATTTGAATTGATATCAGTTTTGGAAAAAGGGAAACAGGGATGTGAAAAAAAGGGGGGGGTTAAATTTTTCTCATTTCAGATTTCATAAATAAAAAGAAAATTTCTTCAAACATTTTTTTGAGAGGATTAATATTCAACAGCATAGTGAATTGCTAAAAGGCAAAAACAAACTTTTAAGTTCATTAGACCACATTCATTCTGTGTCAGAAACCTATGCTGTGTCAACTATTTAATTTTAGATTTAAAAAGTTTGAAGAAGAAATCTTTAATTGTAAAATTTGTAAAATCTTGACATTTGTTTTGTGTAAAAAAAACCCATGTAATGTCAAAAATTTGATCACAATCCAAATTCAGAGCTGTATCACGCTAGAATGTTTTGTCCATACTTGCCCCAACTGTTCAGGGTTCGACCTCTGCGGTCGTATAAAGCTGCGCCCTGCGGAGCACCTGGTTAGAATTTTAAACTTTACTCAAATATTTGTTTTGCAGGAAGCTGTCATAGTTCATCCTGTGCCTATGAGAGCATCACCAGAGACATTAAAGAAAGATGGTAGGGAAAGGGTTAGGGCGTTCTCAGGTAGAGCTAATAGCATGCTTACTAACGCATCTTGGTCATCATGGGATATCAAGTCAAATACCTTTATCCAGTCACATGACTGTCATGTGCTGAAAAAAAATTTAACCGTGTGATTGATTGTAAACTTTGTTTGTTTTGTTTCAATTTGAAAAAAAAGAATTATTGAAATTTTCTGTTGAAAGTTTTATTTATTTTTTTAAATTAAACTGATTTTAATGTAAGTGATGTTTTGTTCCACAACATTTGACATCTGAACCAAATTTCAATAGAATTATAAGTGTTGATAAATTTTAACAGCTGAAGGGAACCTTGCCAGTGCTTTGCAATTACTTGTAACTTTTTAGGAGAAATGAAATTATGAATTAACTATGTAATATATCCCATGATGTCAAGATCTTTTCTGTGAAGTTTATGGTAACATTGCAATTGGGAGTTTGCAGTTTATTTTTCACTTTACCAGCTATTAAAAAAAAATTTAAAATAGATTTTGTGAATTAAAATTTTCTGACTAGACTGTTAATGAACTGGAAACTCTCAAATAAAGCTTTGGTATTAATTATAAAGTGAAATCAGTTGTATGTAGAGTAAAATATTAACACAGTATATTTTTAACATGAACTATCACTAACACTTAAAAAACTTGTTTATATGATGAAATTTTAGTTTAAGGAAAAGATATTAAAACTATTTACTTTAATTATGACCTTGTATACATGATTAGAAATTTCAACAAAGATCAAGAGTTGTATTCTCTTCTTTTCTTTTTTTTATTTTAATTTGTTTTGTGAATTTTTATTGAAAATCCCAAATATTTTTTTCAATTTCAGTTATATTTTTTTTTACATATTTTACTTTATCTAGACACATTCTAAAACACACTTTCATGTTTGTAACAAAAATAAAGCTAAGGGTATTCTTATGTTAACTGCATGTGTGAATGGCATGAGTGTTTATGATCATGTGATATACTAGCATGTCAGAATACAAAACATGTCTACCATGTATCTATCCTACTCAGCTTCTGCATCTTAAATTTATCATATGCATGATCAGGGCTGTTCCAGAAAATTACTATGTCCCCCCCTCCTTTTGCCTCAGGGACAGCACTTTTTGTTAACCCCCACCACCCACAGAAATAAAATAAACTAGAACAAAACTCCCTTTGCATTCTGGTATTTCAAATCAAACCGCCCTCAGAAAATTAAAAAAATAATACCTTCCCTAAGAGGGGACATAGTATTTTCTGGAACAGCCCTCAGAAAACTTTTAACATTCTTGTTTATATGCATATTCATAATGTGAACTCATACAAAATTGAACACAACACAAAAGACACCTTAGTTACCTGCCCTAAATTGTACTTTGCACAAATTGAATTGAATTGTCTCCCTTGAGCTCTTTTCATAAACAATATACATCAAACAAATAATTATCAGTTGGTTGTACCTTCTGAAAATAGGAAGATTCTGTTTCAATTGAATAAATGAAAACTTTGATCATGTCTCCTAATTAGTCAATCCTTTTTTTTATAACATTGGTTGCATGCATTAAAGATGAAAGCCCTCTGCTTACAAAAATTTGTTTCATCTTGAAAATAATTTTAATTTCAAATTATATTTCATCATCATAAAACTTTGAAGATTGGATTTTAATAAAAAAAAAATTAGTTAATCATTCTTTAATTATCTAGCATGTAATGATATTTACTTGAATTGTTTACATTTAGCATGACCATTATTGATTGAGTTTTTATGTTCAAAATAATAGGAGATACAGTTTATCTCTTGATATTGTACCACAAGGTTCCATATCTCAACAGGCAGGCTGGACCACATTTATTTTGTGTCAGAAACCTCTATTTATATGTCAAAAATTTGATCACAATCCAAATTCAAATAGTTTCAAGCTTGAATATTGTGTCCAAATTTGCCGCAACTGTTCAGGGTTTCAACCTTTGCAGTTGTATCAGGCTGCGCTCAGCGAAGAATTTTTTTATTTCTTGTGGTATAAATGTAGAGTAATTTGAATGTGAATCATAAGATGAATCTGTTGTATGTGTATATTAGATATAAACACATATATCTTTGTCATTGCATTAAAAAGTAGAAGATCTTGCATTGTATTTGCATTAAAATAATTAAATATACTAAATTCTAAATAACAACATTAAAAGATTGTTGTAAACCTCACTTTTAATGTAAAGTGGTTATTCATCACTATCTGCAATCCATTTACTGTAGATACAATGCAAGTTATTTATAGAAGAGGCTATTTTGATAGTAATGGGTTGAAGGCACTCCAGGAAAATATTCAAAAGTGGTGAATCTGAAAGTTTAATGTCGATTAAACCCATATTCTTCCTCCCTTTGTATAAACTTTGGATTCAGTTTTATAATTGGGATACCAATTATCCTGGATTTCAATGTTCAATGACTTATTATTATTTTGTAGACTTTAAGTTAAGAAAATCAAATTACTAGGATTTTTTCTCAATCCAGGAAAATTGGTACACACTGAAATAATTGAATCCACAGTATAATGTTAATTCAGAAATTATTGGGAAATTTTTATTATTGCGAAAAATGCGAAGGAGTTGTAAAGGCAATTATTAAAACTCGCATTTTGAAATATTTTATATGAATTAAACGGGATTTTCTAAAAATCCTTAAAAATCGCATTTAAGTCCAAAATGATAAAATCGCAATAATAAATGCACGCAATGATTTCTGAATTTACAGCTGAGAGTAATTAAATTAAAAATAACAAGCATAAATGACTACTACACTTTGCAAAGAGGAGTGCCTTATAATCTGCTATATAACATTCCTAGAATAGCCACATAGTAATGGCTGCATCAATGTTGCTTATGTTTACAGAGCCTGCACCTTTAGTAGACACCTCAATACCTGTACAGCCATCCTCGCCTAGTCCTCCAGTGTCTGTTGAAACCAGAAATCTAGGTCCTTCTCCCATACCAAATAGACCAGCACCAGGTATACAGAAGATGTGTGTGGTTATCTCCCTTGATTGAGTTTTACTAATTATCTCCCCTGATAGATGTTACTTATTACCTCCCCTTATAAATTGTCTCAAAGGAAATAGTTGCTGCCAGTCTCCCATTTTTAACATGTTTTAAAAACTCAAGAAGTTGGAATTAAAAATAATGCCCTTGTTGGGTTTAATATATTCAGTTCATATAAATGTTAGGGTTCAAATGTAGGCAAATGAAATGGAATATTTTGTAATGACCTGGTTTCTTTACTCTTTTTATCTTATTTACTGGTATTCTCTTTTTTACAAATTTTCATTTTAACATTATAATGACATAAAAGATGTTGGGATTATAATAGTAAGAAATTATCTAGGGGAATTATGTTTTTCAGTCTGTGAATTCATTCCTCTATCCATCTGTGTTTTTCCTGATGTCTGTCCTGCTTCAGGTTAAAGTTTTTGGTCAATGTATTTTTTTTTAAGTTGAAGACCTATTCAACTTGAAACTTATCACACATTTTCTTTTTGATCTTTCTAATTTTTATGCCAAATAAGAGTTTTGACCTCCATTTCACAGTCCACTAAACATAGAAAATGATGGTGCGAATGGGGCATCTGTTTACAATGGACCCATTCTTGTTTATTAAAAAACATGCCTGTTTAGTCCCTTTTTTAGGCTCATTGATTTTTGGAGACTGGCTGTTACTTATGACTTAACAAATATATCTCTAATCAAAAAATTAATTATTAACAATCACTAGAATTTAGTTACATGTTATACATATTTATGAACTTTCATTATAATAAGCATTGCATACACTGAAGTTTCTTGATGCTCATTTTTTATATCACATGATTTAGTACCCTGTTTTATGATTTATATTGAATCTTCGTCCTGATATTGTAAAGTAACCTACTCACAATTACCAGTACATGTATTCATGTTAAGTTCACCTGAATTATCCCTTGTTTTTTGTATAACTTCAGCTTTAATGGAGCCTGTCAGAAAATTTACATAATATTAATTTGAAAAAGCACACATCATAATAGAACATTGAAACATAAACATTGTAAAAGAACATTGAAACATAAACATCATAAAAGAACATTTAAACAATAAAGTAGAGGAAACTTCATTTAGTTGGAAGTGAAATCAACAGTCATATAAAACATTATCATTGCTGCATTGGTAATTTCTGAATCTAAAAACAATCGGGGGATTTATTAAAAGCGTAAACCAAATTGTTTTGATTTGTAAACAGATTTTAACCAAATTGATATTCAATAGTGGTATTCCTTTATTTTGGTGTATAAACAGTTGAATTACCCATAAGTCTTTAGATTCTGAAATGGGAAATATATATGTGCATGTTTAAGGGGCATGCTGTGGTGAAATGTTGTAAATGTACCTGTAAGATATTATAGGAAATAATACCTGATGTATTTCTATATACTGTAAATTCAGAAATTATTGCGTTCATTTATTATTGCGATTTTGTCATTTTAAATTAAATGCGATTTTAATTATTACGATTTTGAGAAAAGTCATGCTTAATTAAGTTAAGATATTACAAAATGCGAGTTTTAATTATTGCGTTTACAACTCTGTCGCATTATTCGCAATAATAAAAACCTCGCAATAATTTCTGAATTTACAGTATATGTTTATTGTTAAATTTTGTTTGTATCATTGGATGCCAATTTTATGGATTTAATCTTAAAGTTAAAAAAAACATACTTACAAAATTATCATTGAATTAGAAAAGTCTATTATATTATATATTCAGTTTAAAAAACAAAAGAGAATTTAATAAAATAGATTTTTTTTGACGGAATCATAAAGTCTGGCTTCAAGAGAAAAACTCCTGTTATATGTATAGATATAAGCATGCTTGTATATTTGTCGATATAAAATTCTTATCTGAGTCTTTTTTACATGCAATTTACAAACATTAAGCTGAAAATTTGAAACCACTGTTTTCATCTAGTAAAATATGTGACCAAGCTGTAAAATCCACAGTACATCATGCTTATCATGTGACAATGTTGTTTTAAGTTCCAGGAACAGTAACAGGATTATTAATTCCAGTTCAAGCCTCTAGTCAAGCTGATGGTATGGGACAGGAAGAACCCCCTGCTCCACCACCAAGACCCCCACAGCAACATGGTCGTAGTCTTTCTGTTGATCTCCAAGGTAGGTCCAAGCATTACTTTATTTTGTAAGATTCTCCAACAAAATTCTACTGAGACTTAGATCTATCCAGACATCCGCTAAAAATAGATGGTCTAAAGGTAAACAACCATCCACAGAACAGCGAGTAAAAAAAAGATGACCTGGTTTTAATTCTCACTTAGTTTCTTAGGGTGTCATAACGATTTATGACTGTCAACCGCGTGACCATGACCCACATATTGTCTTATTTGTACATCCTGTGAAGCATAATACTTCTTGGAACAAAACTGCAATGTACCAAGCATGTAGCACTTTAATAGGATTAAGAGCAAAGAATGGTGAGCATATAGATTAACATTGTCCAGGTTTGGGCGACATGTTTTCCTTCAGGCTGTTACCCTGTGAGCTGGCTTGTCAAAAATGTGCATCAGCACTCCAGTGAAGTATAATATTGTGTGCATGATCATAACATTTTCTCATCCTGAATATGCATTTAACCATCCAACATTATGCCCTTTTCCATAGATAGTTTGATTATCTAATTTTAACATGTAAGGCTCCCTAACAGTTTTAGATACATGTATTTGAAAATTTACAGATAATCAAGTTTTCTGAATTACATGTACTTTATATTATATGATATAGTAAAATCTGTTGAATACAGTTGAACCTTGTGTTGAACTCTATTGTTGATTCGAAACCTGGGTTTAATCAATTTTGTTTTATAATTCTCTTGAAGCAAATGCAAATGAATTATATAAAACCTGACGTGTTGAAGTATGAAGAACAAGAGAAAAATCGAAGGAAATAAAACTTTGAAGTTCGAAAGTCTGATTCAATTATTAAATTTACTTGCTTAAATGAAAACTTTATATATAGCTTAGACCATTAGTTTTCCCTTTTTGTATAGTTTTACACTAGTAATTTTTTGGGGCCCTTTATAGCGTGCTGTTTGGTGTTAGGCAAGGCTCCATGTTGAAGACTGTACTCTGACCTATAATGGTTTACATTTACATATAAAAACTTCAATGGAGAGTTGTCTCATTGGCACTCATACCACATCTTCTTATATCTATTTATTTGTAAAAATGCTATTATTTATTTGTAGGTCTTTCACAGCCACCAGCTGTTCCTCCCCGTGCTTCTCCGAAAGACGTAAGTCAAACTGAAATTTTTAAAACAAAAATATTTGAAGCTTGCTGCATCTGTTCATGCTCTGGAATTTCTTAAATAGTTGTCTTTTGTTATATCCTTATAATCAAATTTTTGGTGTAACACTTCTTCTGATTGGAAAAAAGTTTTTGTCTATCAGCTCATAATTTTGTCATGTGACCTTGACATCATTAATATTTTTCATGTTTACTCCTTAAAAACTGGAATTTAGAATTAAATAATAAGGAAAGAATGTAATATTTTTTCTGCATGCTACTTTTACAAATTTACAAATATTTTTGTATTTTGTAGTTTTATTTTCAATTGAAAGTGGTTAATGCTAGTTTTGGGGAAGTAGGGGTATAGGAAAGTGCACTTTTTGCAAAATCTGGGAAATTTTTGACAATTATTTAAGATCCTGAAGCTACTATGTTTGTTCTTAATGATTTTGTTTTAAATTTTAGAGCCCAGCTGTCAAAAGAGGAAACATTACTTTTAGTGCAATAGGTTCAGAAAAAATAAACAAATTTAATAAGTTTGAGCCGATTCCTTCACAAGAAGCTCTAAACACCATGGTACCTGCTGAGGTAGATAATCGTTTATCTCAAAGTGATGGACTAGATAAACACAGGAGAGCTTACTCATTAGATTATAATAATTTGGTAAGTTTATCTTCACACAGGAGAGCTTACTCATTAGATTATAATAATTTGGTAAGTTTATCTTCACACAGGAGAGCTTACTCATTAGATTATAATAATTTGGTAAGTTTA
Source organism: Mytilus galloprovincialis (assembly GCF_965363235.1). Taxonomy (NCBI): domain Eukaryota; kingdom Metazoa; phylum Mollusca; class Bivalvia; order Mytilida; family Mytilidae; genus Mytilus; species Mytilus galloprovincialis. Next base: position 5,974,667 of record NC_134847.1, read on the forward strand.
TCTTCACACAGGAGAGCTTACTCATTAGATTATAATAACTTGGTAAGTTTATCTTCACACAGGAGAGCTTACTCATTAGGTTATAATAATTTGGTAAGTTTATCTTCACACAGGAGAGCTTATTCATTAGGTTATAATAATTTGGTAAGTTTATCTTCACACAGGAGAGCTTATTCATTAGGTTATAATAATTTGGTAAGTTTATCTTCACACAGGACTCATTAGGTTATAATAATTTGGTAAGTTTATCTTCACACAGGAGAGCTTATTCATTAGGATTTAATAATTTGGTAAGTTTATCTTCACATAGGAGAGCTTACTCATTACAATTAATAGTAAGACTAGATAAGCACATTTTTTTTCTTCAAACAATTCTCATCAATCCAATAGACAGTCAAAGACTTGTAGTAAGTGAACCCACAATTCAATGTGATGGTTTTAACTGAAGCATACTTCCAGGTATGAGATTTTATGGCTGTATTGATTGGTGGCCTGCTGTTTTCTGCTTTTAATTACATTCAAAAATTTTGTAAGTTTATCTTCACATAGGATGATGTGATGGTTTTAACTGAAGCACACTTCCGGGTATGAGATTTTATGGCTGTATTGATTGGTGACCTTCTGCTGTTTTCTGCTCTTAATTATATTCAATAATGTGATGGTTTTAACTGAAGCACACTCAAGTCGGGTTGTTGTCTCTTTGATACATTCCCCATTTCCATTCTCAATTTTATTTGTTGTACATCAAAGGTGGGAGCAGTTCTGGTAGCAGTCTACATGTCCGAAACAAATAGGAGATATATAGCATGTATCATCTTTAACTACAACAGCTTCCCTCCAACTATATTCAAACTATACATGGTGAACAATCAAATATTGAAGAAATGCTATCGAATTGTTTATCCTAGATTTTCCATGTGTGTGAGATTTTATTTGATGGAAGTGACAATAAAATCTTTAACCTCTTAAAATATGTAATGCTTGTATGCATTAATGTTAAACAAGTATATCTTTGATGCATGTTTTTTTCATTTCTTAACTTGTATTTGTTGTTTTTTAACCATCAGTGTATTTTATAATTTCAGGGACCAAGCAAAAGTGTAGGTGCTGAAGCTGGAGGTAAGTTTAGCTCACCTGGACATAAGAGATTGTGTTTAGCTCACCTGGACATAAGAGATTGTGTTCAGCTCACCTGGACATAAGAGATTGTGTTCAGCTCATCTGTCTTGTGATGGCATGCTTCTCTCATGATAGGGAGGTCTTCATGCCATTTACAGTAGTGTAAAATGTAAATCTTAAAATCAATATTTCCTGATTCTATGCCCACCTCAGAGTATTTAGATTTTAAGAGTGAAGATTATTTTATGCTGATTGGACAATAATGTGTGTTCCTATAGACTACTGTAAATTCAGAAATTATTGCGAGGTTTTTTAGCTCACCTGTCCCGAAGGGACAAGTGAGCTTATGCCATCACTTGGCGTCCGTCGTCCTCCGTCGTCCGTCGTCGTCTGTCGTCGTCTGTTGTCGTCGTAAACTATTTCAAGAATCTTCTCCTCTGAAACTACTGGGCCAAATACTTTCAAACTTTAACTGAATGTTCTTTAGGGTATCTAATTTATAAATTGTATCCGAAGTTTTGATCTATCAACAAACATGGTCGCCATTGCTAAAAATAGAACATAGGTGTCAAATGCAGTTTTTGGCTTATAACTCAAAAACCAAAGCATTTAGAGCAAATCTGACATGGGGTAAATATGTTTATCAGGTCAAGATCTATCTGCCCTGAAATTTTCAGATGAATCGGTCAATCGGTTGTTGGGTTGCTGCCCCTGAATTGGTAATTTTGAGGAAATTTTGCTGTTTTTGGTTATTATCTTGAATATTATTATAGATAGAGATAAACTGTAAACAGCAATAATGTTCAGCAAAGTAAGATCTACAAATAAGTCAACATGACCAAAATGGTCAGTTGACCCGTTTAGGAGTTATTGCCCTTTATAGTCAATTTTTAACCATTTTTCGTAAATTAAAGTAATCTTTTACAAAAATCTTCTCCTCTGAAACTACTAGGCCAAATTAATCCAAACTTGGCCACAATCATCTTTGGGGTATCTAGTTTAAAAAATGTGTGGCGTGACCTGGTCAACCAACCAAGATGGCCGCCACCGCTAAAAATAGAACATAGGGGTAAAATGCAGTTTTTGGCTTATAACTCAAAAACCAAAGCATTTTGAGGAAATCTGACATCGGATAAAAATGTTTATCAGGTCAAGATCCATCTGCCCTGAAATTTTCAGATGAATCGGTCAATCGGTTGTTGGGTTGCTGCCCCTGAATTGGTAATTTTGAGAAAATTTTGCTGTTTTTGGTTATTATCTTGAATATTATTATAGATAGAGATAAATTGTAAACAGCAATAATGTTCAGCAAAGTAAGATCTACAAATAAGTCAACATGACCAAAATGGTCAGTTGACCCCTTTAGGAGTTATTGCCCTTTATAGTCAATCTTTAACCATTTTTCATAAATCTAAGTAATCTTTTACAAAATCTCCACTGAAACTACTAGGCCACAATCATCTTTGGGGTATCTAGTTTGAAAAATGTGTCCGATGACCTGGCCATTCAACCAAGATGGCCGCCACGGCTAAAAATAGAACATAGGGGTAAAATGCAGTTTTTGGCTTATAACTATGAAACCAAAGCATCTAGAGCAAATCTGACAAGAAGTTAAATTGTTAATTAAGTCAATATCTATCTGCCCTGAATTTTTCAGATGAATTGGACAACTGGTTGTTGGGTTGCTGCCCTCCAATTGGTAATTTTTAAAGAAATTTTGCCGTTTTTGGTTATCTTGAATACTATTATAGATAGCGATAAACTGTAAACAGCAATAATGTTCAGCAAAGTAAGATCTACAAATAAGTCAACATGACCTAAATGGTCAATTGACCCCTTAAGGAGTTATTGTCCTTTATAGTCAATTTTTAACAATTTTCATTAATTTGGTAAATTTATGTAAATTTTTACCAAATATAGTTCTCTGTTACTAATGGGCAAAGTTCATTATAGATATAATTGTAAGAAGCAAAATCGTTCAGTAAAGTAAGAACTTCAAACACATCACCATCACCAAAATAGAATTTTGTCATGAATCCATTTGTGTCCTTTGTTTAATATGCACATAGACCAAGGTGAGCGACACAGGCTCTTTAGAGCCTCTAGTTCGTAAATCTTAGTAATCTTTTACAAAAATCTTCTCCTCTGAAACTACTGGGCCAAATACTTCCAAACTTTAACTGAATGTTCCTTAGGGTATCTAGTTTGTAAATTGTATCGGAAGTTGTGATCTATCAACAAACATGGTCGCCATTGCTAAAAATAGAACATAGGGGTCAAATGCAGTTTTTGGCTTATAACTCAAAAACCAAAGTATTTAGAGCAAATCTGACATGGAATAATATTGTTTATCAGGTCAAGATCTATCTGCCCTGAAATTTTCAGATGAATCAGACAACCTGTTGTTGGGTTACTGCCCCTGAATTGGTAATTTTAAAGAAATTTTGCTGTTTTTGGTTATTATCTTGAATATTATTATAGATAGAGATAAACTGTAAACAGCAATAATGTTCAGCAAAGTAAGATTTACAAATAAGTCAGCATGACGGAAATGGTCAGTTGACCCCTTTAGGAGTTATTGCCCTTTATGGTCAATTTTTAACCATTTTTCGTAAATCTTAGTAATCTTTTACAAAAATCTTCTCCTCTGAAACTACTGGGCCAAATACTTCCAAACTTTAACTGAATATTCCTTAGGGTATCTAGTTTGTAAATTGTATCCGAAGTTATGATCTATCAACAAACATGGTCGCCATTGCTAAAAATAGAACATAGGGGTCAAATGCAGTTTTTGGCTTATAATTCAAAAACCAAAGCATTTAGAGCAAATCTGACGTTGGGTAATATTGTTTATCAGGTCAAGATCTATCTGCCCTGAAATTTTCAGATGAATCAGACAACCTGTTGTTGGGTTGCTGCCCCTGAATTGATAATTTTAAGGAAATTTTGCTGTTTTTGTTTATTATCTTGAATATAATTATAGATAGAAATAAACTGTAAACAGCAATAATGTTCAGGAAAGTAAGATCTTCAATTAAGTCAATTTGACCAAAATTGTCAATTGACCCCTTAAGGAGTCATTGCCCTTTAAAGACTTTTTTCACAATTTGTTCATCATGTTGACTTACTTTAAAAAATCTTCTCCTTTGAAACTGCTGTATCAATTTCAGCCAAACTTAGGCTAAATGAGTTTCAGAGTATCTAGTATAAATTTTATATTTTATTTCCTTGTATGTCAAGAAACATAGCTCCTATGGCTAAAATAGAACATAGGAGAAAATGATTATTTTTTTTGGCTTTTGAAGAAAATAGGACGATCCAAAAAACATTTAAATAAATTGAAAAGCCAAAATAATCATTGATGAGAGATTTAACCAAAAGAATTAAGGTGAGCGATTCAGGCTCTTGAGAGCCTCTTGTTATTAATGCAAATATTGTGTCTGGTTGAGTATCGCTATAATAAGAAATTGCATTCTCTTAGCTGCAACATTGATTAGGTTTAATGAACTATGTATGTATATTTCTTTCTATTTTGTTCACCATTGTAAATTATTATTTGTATCATTTGTCTACCTTTTGTTACAGTGTAAACTGTCAAGAGTGTTAATTAAGTTCTAAGATATGTATGCAATTTTTTTCAAAATCACAATAATTTAACTCGTATTTTTCTTCATTCTTTAAAAATCGCAATAATAAATGCACACAATAATTTCTTAATTTACAGTACTTCCTGATCATCTTTTTCTCCAATTTGCTGTTTTAGAATCTAATGCATCCTGGGTAATATTTTCAAAAGTGTACACCAAAACGTCCTGATTGGTTAAAAATGTCATAAACAATGGAAATTTAACAAATGACGTGATGTCATTTTCATTTTGGGGTACGAACAATGAAATTACCCATGATGCTTTAGATTCTGAAACGGCCAATTGGTATTCAGAGGGAGACAAAGTATTTTGTTCAGGAACTACTTTTATCAGAAACATTGACAGATATGTATTTATGATTTTCACAATCTGATGTAACATATGCTTGTTTGTTACAATTAAAAATCCTATGATAAACTGCAGATGGTTGTTTTATTTACTTACAGATGCTAGTCTAGTGATACCTGGGTCCTCAGATCCACAGGTAAGTCATATATTGTAACAAATTACGGCCAGGAGGATTTTGAAAATAAATAACTCAGCCTTGATAATCACAAAAATAAATGGTTTGTTCTGTGGTAGTTTGAAAATAAATTACCTGACTTGCAATGTATTGAAAATAAATAACTCAGCAGGTCTAATCGAAAGTATGAGATGGCACCAGATTCTTCATAAATTCATCTTTTTTCCCAAAAAAAATCGGGAAACACTTCCCAAATTTTTTAATAACAAAAGTATAAATATTATTTGAATATACTTGAAATGTCTGAAAATTGGTTTCATTTAACTTGAGGTATATTGTCTCAGGAAACCTTACCTCACTTTTATTTTAACAGGGCCGTAACTACATGTAGGAAATTTCAAAACCAAACGCTTGTCTCCATATCAAATTGTGTTCACGGCCTTGCAAGAAGAAAGTTCTGTTTTCCCTCAGACTTATTATATAATAAATTTGCCATTATGCAAGTTTGACCATTACAAGTTATATAAAGTCTGGGAGAAAGATAATTCAAAAATTAAATGTGTGCAAACAGGTTTAAAATATGCATGTCAATGAGATCTTGAAAAATTGTATATGTCATCTGACAAATTTCTTTAATATTTTATGTTGACCAACAATTTGCCTAATTGGGATTTTATTAGTTTTATATATAACCAGATAACCTTTGACTTGATTTGTGATATTTTATATTTTTACAGACGATATCACCGACGGTGACTTTTGATATACCTGAAAATCAGGAAGAAGGTGCTGGGGAGAAACAAAAATTACCTTACAGGTAAACAATTTTAATGACATGTATACATATATACACTGCATTCAGGTATTTTCGTTGGTACCAAAACAAAAGATATTGGGTATCCATTCATGACACAAAATCAGGACATGCTCAGTGAAAAAACTTAAAAAGCAAAGGAACATAGCTGGTCTGCATCTCAATGTCACAGAAAAAAAACCTGTCATATTACTGCAAGTTTAAGATGACTCCAAGCACTGACTTGAGGAGAATGCTTTGCAAAATTAATTTGGATAGACCTTGTAAGATGTGACACCATGAAATCAGGCCTGATAAAAAAAGAGCATGCTTATAACAGGGATAGACTTTGGCAATGGTAGCCCACAGCTTAAATTTTGTAGCCCACATATATAGTCCTATACAAGAAAAGCAGAAATTTAAGTAGCCCACACCAGATTTTAGGGGCCATTGGCCTGTGCTTATAAGTTGAAAGCTGTTTGTTGACTCAAAGATGTTTACACTGTTCTGCTTTGATTGGTTATGATTGGTGGTGGCAAATATTAAATGCACATCAGGACAGAACATATTAGTTAGAGTTAAATAGGGATCCTGCTTTGTACTAGACCTATCAGCTGAGCAGGATTTTTATCATGAGAGTTAACAAGTGTACAGGAAGACATGTCACCATAACCAGACATAATACTCTGACCAAGAGACAACCAATCTTTACGCCTCCTCCTGGGGGGTTACTGACTATCCTTTCAGGTATAACTGTGCCGACTGCACTTGCCAAATCATACCCTGTTCTAACCAGAAAACATTGAAAAACATACCCTGTTCTAAACAGAAATATTGAAAAAACATACCCTGTTCTAGACATGCTCAGAAAATGTATCCAGTTCTAGACCGTACAAAAAAGAGTTGCTGTTCTAGACCCGGGTCCTAGACTGTACCTTAAACAATTAAATAAGCAATCCTGTTCTCGACAAATACTTTGTTTAAAAAAAGACCCTGTTCTCACCAGCAGGACATGAAAAGGGGACCCTGTTCTAACCAACAGGGCATGAAAAAGTGACACTGTTTTGTGGCACACTCATAAAAATATAGGAAGTAACCCCCCTCCCCAGGCTCTTCCTGTACTGTATATTCCCCTTTGGTCTTCAGGCTATCAAACGAAATTCTGGCTGAGCAGTTGTATGAATAAAAGAAATTGTAAGCCATATGTCAATGAGATAGCAACCCCCCCCCCCCCAAAAAAAAATAAAAGCCAAATACATCCATATCTCATTTCTAGTACTAGCAGTACAAAGTTGGATTCACATTCATATCACATTTACATGTCGTCAATGAATACTGATGAAAATAACCCCTTAGCCTTTCAGTCAAAGTTTCAAAAATTTTTATATAAACTGTTTTATTTTTAGACAAGTTAGTAGAGATAAAAAAGATTTACAGATGGCAATAAGAACTCATAAAGAAAGGAATTCCATGTTAGAACGATTAAGTAGTGAATTAAATCAAGAATTACAAGAAGTTATGGAGCAAAGGATAGCATTAGAGATTCAGTTGGAACATTTGAGACCAGTTTACAGCTAGTGAACTGATACCTGGAATTGATTTTTAAACATAAGGAACCAGTCAACAGCCATCAAAGTATCAACTGGTACCCAAAAACTAGAAATTTTGGGGACCAGTCTATAGCTAATATAGTTTGAACTGGGCCCCTGTTATGATGTGATATTTTAAACAGCGATCCCCATGTAGTCATTTATCAGTTAATTTATGAATTTGAAGCTTAGTTGTAAAACCATGATGCAGTTGTATAGATATCTGAGTGTCTAACTTGCCTATCAGCTGAAAATGAGGGAAATTGTATTTGAAATACATGAAAATTTGTTTCATACTAGTATCTGTATGCCATGCACTGTAAAGATGGGCAATTTTTGTGAGGATTTTTTTTTTACTGATTTCGCAATTTTTATCACAAAAAAAATCTCTTTGTTTTAGGTTGATCATTAAGGATGATCAGAATCTAAGACCTGAAAATGAAAGAATAGATATGAACAACTTTCAGTCCAAAAACTGTAAAATTTAAATTGTTCAAAAATATAAAGAATTTCCAATATAGATGATACATCATAAGGGGTATATCTAGTCTTGTATATACACCAAAAATTAAGTAATTTAGATAACATCTAATTGTATTTAACATCAAATAGTCTATTGAATGTGTCAAGCTTTTAATTTCCAGAATAGACTTGTGTAGGAAAGGGAAGGCGGGTCTGAAGGGCAATCAAAAAAAATAAAGTCTGGAAAGACAGACAAAATAATGATCAGAAGGAAAACACTACACAGAAAACTGAATATTAAGCAACATGAATTATGTCAAAAGGAGGGACGAAACACTAAGTGCTGAAGGAGGGTCAGCAATTCATGCTCCAATAATAGAATCATTCCACAAAAAAAAAATCTGTGCTAAGTATCACATATTATATTAGATTTGTGAATTGTGATGATTCAATATTTAAATATTTGCATAATAATTTCTGTCTGTTGAAATAATGAATGTAGATTCATTGCCAGTGTCATTCTTTTAACAAAACATAATTTCATGTAATGGGAGTTAAAATGAATCATACTGTATGTAGTATGAAGTTACATGTAATAGAATTTATGTCTAAATTTATTAAAAATGCATGTTTTTGACATATGACTGTTTCATTTAAAACATACATGGTACCCAGGGAGGCATATTGAAAACGGGACAACCACCTATTGAGGTAATTTTCTGATCTCTTATACTTTCTCTTTTGTGCTAATGTGCCATTAAGTGAATTAGGAAATCTTTTTCAATTGTAAAGCCTGCTTGTTGAAGTTTAAACTAATATAGTCATACATTTTCTTTAAACTCATTTCTGGCTAAACATTAAAAATAGAGGTTTGGTTTTACCTAGTCAGGTGAGAGATGTTGAATAACACCTCATTAATGAATTGTTTACTCTGTTTTACCCAGTCAGGTGAGAGATGTTTAATAACACCTCATTAATGAATTGTTTACACTGTTTTAGCCCTTGCTTGGTTTGAATTAAGTATTACTTTTACTACAATGTTTCCTGTCTGCACCATTACCTTTTTTGTGTCTCTCTTCTACTGTCATGCTTTAATTGCTTTGAAATTTTGGCTTTGCTGTTACTCTCTTTTTCTGCTCCCAGAAAATATTTTTGACTCAGTGTAAGGGTTTGTTTTTACGAGTTAGTTAGGTGAAGCATTATAACAATTTGAACGTAGGCAATTTATTAATGGCATTAATGGTGCATTTTACACTTAATCTAAAAATACCATTGAAAGTTCCTTATCTGATAACAGAATGTGGAAACATATTATATTAACATATTTTATCTTACATTCATTGTGAGAAACATTGTTGGATAAAAAGATAAAAATCTTTTAATGTGTTAAGTACCACTGTAATCAGATGGTGATCTTTTTGATGGAATTTTTAAACATGGTGTAAAATATATTTATCATTCCTATTAAGCATTTTTGTGTAAAGATGAGACATTTTTTAATACAGTGGGTTCATTTATTTTAGTGATACCATACATTAAAGGGCATTATAAGTTAATTTTAGTATTGTATTGCAGTACAATTCTGCACGCCATTCCAATGCAAATGTAAATACAATGTATAAAATAAAGGAAAGTGTATGTAAAAGATAATTTGTATGAGTAATAAATAAGGTTAAAAATTCTATGAAATAATATATGTACGGTGTTCTGAAGACATCATTATTCATTCAGATATCATTCATGATTTATAAAATGTATCATTTATTTTCTGTCATCATTTAACTTCTTTTCTGTAAGCGAAATAGCTGTTTCTAAGATATAACATTTTTGTGATGATGTGGCGTAAAGCAATCACAGATCAATCAATCTTTTATGTAAGTAAAAAGTACCAAAAAGCCAGAATTGCCTCATTTTGAAATCCTTACATTCATATTTAGATATTGATTAATTGATGGGTGGTTCATGCCTTTTTCAACACTATCCTGAAAAAAAGTTATTTGAAAGACATGATTTATACAAGTTCTACAATTTTTTATCCGAAGGAGTTAAATACCAACCTTTTTCGTATGCAGACAAAGTTAGTATTCTAATCTGATGGTAAAATTCCAATTGTTGGTTTTATTCAAGTTATAGAAATTTAAACACATGCCAATATGACGGATCATTATGGATTCATCCAAAACAAACTGGTACCTTACTAAAATAAAATATTCTAAATCCAGTCTACAATCAGGTTTTACCAAAGAGAACATTTATGCTAGTAAGTGGCAGAATAGTTTATATTCCTTTAAAAAAAGTGACAAGTTTTTTGCCAATTTGTTCACATTGATTTTCACAATATGCAATCTCATTAAAATCCGATGTTCTGATACGCTACCCTCCACTAGTGGAGTTTAGCGTATCAGAAAATCGGATTTTAATGAGATTGCACAATATGGCTCCTTTGGGTGCTTTTGAATCCACAGAAATAAAGATCCTGATTGGCACAGACTCCTATGTCTGTTATATGTGTTGTTAGTTTTCTTTAGTTGTGTTATACTGGTTGGTTAGTAGAAATTTGGTGTTTTTGTCTGTTTTGTTGTGTAGTGTCCCCATTAAATGAGTCTTGAAGTCGAGAATGAAGTTTGCTTACAATACCTACCAACAAGTCCACCACATATTTGGATAAGAAGAATGTGTTTGTATTATGCCTATTATATATGAAGGATGGTTGAACATTCTGAATTCAGGTTACACCAACATTGTTATTTTGTAAACTTAAGAACTTTAAGCTGTAAGATTCTTGGTTTGTGCAAGTCCTGAATCAAAATCAAAATCTTGAGGATATTTTTCTATAAAGAAACAGCAACCCCCTACCCCAGTAAAACCAAAACAGATAAGTCATGGTTGTTGTTTATTTGCAGTGTAGGGGAATAACCAATCTGTAAATCATTAACTTTGTCCAATCAGAATTACAGAGTACATGTAAAATATGAAATTTGTACTCTAGTGTTCACTCCCCTGTAGTCTGTATCATAATTGTAAAATTTACCATCAGTTTTTATTTATTTCCACACTATCATCATTTGAAGGTTAAAAGTGACTTTTAAGTCATACTTCGTTTCGTGTTATTGCAGTTTCATGATTACAATTCAAAATACCTTACTTATTATCATATGGTGTATGTGTGTATATTTATATAGTGAGCATTTAGCTAAAATATCACTGGCAATTTATATATACAGGGTAAATTTAGACTGGTACCATGACAAAATTCAGAAGAACATGGTACCAGGCTGAAGCCTCAGTTTTGTGATTTTGCGTGCTTTAAAATGAATAAAAAATGCTATGTTGGGGCATGGTGTATCATATTGTTATGGGGATTTTAACGGGGCATATTGATTGATACAAATATTGTTAATTCTGTATTTATAAACTGTACAACAGCTATCATGGTCAACAATAAATTATGCTTATATTGATGACTGCTTTATATTTCTTGACATTTAGGGAGCTACCATTTGATTTTTATGGGGGGGGCTAGGATGAAAAATTTTGTCCTGCATTTTTTTTTAGCTGTAATCTCTGTCCTGCCTTTTTATTTTTCACTCTGTTCGGTCCTGCCTTTTTTTTTTTTAGTTTATCTTGACTTTTTTTACCTAAATTGTCGTCCTGACTTTTTTTTTTTGCAAGTGTCTCATCCTGCCTGTTTTTTTACTCAAAACTCCTGTCCTGCCTATTTTTTTCAAATTACATCCTAGCCCCCCCATAAAAATCAAATGGTAGCTCCCTTATTTACAATAACGAATGCCCACATTCCTTCAGATGTAAAGAAGAATAGCTAAAATACCAAACTCCAAGGGAAAACTCAAATCAGAAAGGCCTTTATCAAATGGCAGATTGAAAGCTCAAAAACCTCAAACAAATGGAAAACAACTGTCAATTCCTGATTTGGTTCAGGAATTTTCTTATGTGGAAAATGGTTGATTAAACCTGGTTTTATTGGTAGCTAAACCTCTCAAGTGAAAAATATTGGGCAGCTGGGCACTGACTAGTACCTGTGAGGTGCAATTGTCTTACAGTTCAGACTACAGCCTTTAAATGAATGCAAATTTATTTACACATTCAAGATTTGCACCACACTTTAGTATTCAATTAGAAAAAAAAAGATTTTCCAGGTTTAAATGCAGGGGAACAATATTCTCAATGAGAAGTACCCACGATGGATCACTATGTGTGCAATCAGCTCCCATTGTAGTGTTCAAGTCATAGCATTCAAACTTTGGTTAATCTAGATTGAATGAGCTCTCTTGCCTAAACACCTGAAGAATATTTTGCATTTTTCCTCTCAAAACTCCCTGGAGAATATACTTTTCTACAGAAATCAGGTGAGCAGTAGATAGTGCACAATAAGAAACTTTAAAACTAGCGACTTGGAATATGATAGAAATAAGAAGATGTGGTAGGAGTGCCAATGACACAGCTCTCCATCCAAGTCACAATGTGAAAAATTATATTCGAAGTACTGCTTTCAGCATGCAGCCTTGACTGTCATCAAACTGCAGGCTATAAATGGCATCAAAAAGACTTGTGTAAAACAATTCAATCAGAAAAGCCATAGGTTTTATCTATATATATATATCACGATATCACAGTAGCATGGGTTCGAATCCCGGCGAGGGAAGAACCAAAAATTTGCGAAAGCAAATTTACAGATCTAACATTGTTGGGTTGATATTTAGACAAGTTGTATATACATTATGTACACAGCCATGTATCACCATCATTGATGGCGATCCGATGGATACATCTGTTGTAGAGTTGTCACTGACTCAGACGTACTTATAAATATAATTATTTTCTGTGACTGTATATTACATTAATTTGTAGGATCCTTTACTATAGATAATTTAGCTGATCTGTAACAATAACATCTTCATGCCTTATATATCATGTACTGTAGTACGCCGCTAGATTAAAACTGACGTGGAAAGGTAACACACGGCCAGCGAAAGCTCTTTTTTCAGAGCCCAGGTGGTCGTGTGGTCTAGCGGGACGGCTGCAGTGCAGGCGATTTGGTGTCACGATATCACAGTAGCATGGGTTCGAATCCCGGCGAGGGAAGAACCAAAAATTTGATCTAACATTGTTGGGTTGATGTTTAGACGAGTTGTATATATATATATATACAAAAAAAGTTTCTTTTCAAGCAGTGTACAGAATTATATATTAAAAATTAAATACACAAAAAGAGTTTTAAAAGCAGCATTGTCTAGCGCTTTCATCCATCTTGGGACTTTTCAAGACTATGAACGTCGTTTCTTTGTCCCCATAACGACGTTCATAGTCTTCAAAAGTCCCAAGATGGATGAAAGCGCTAGACAATGCTGCTTTTAAAACTCTTTTTGTGTATTTAATTTTTAATATAACCAGAGACATATAATACAATTGTATTATATGTCTCTGATATAACATATATATAAAAAAAAAAACGAGAAACAGTTATAAACCACATTAACATACGACAACCACTGAACAACATTTTCCAGTTTTGAAAAAAAAATGCTGTTAATAACAACATATTAACCAAGGAACAAGTTGAAGCAAGACCTGAACTTTTAACTGCCTCTTGTTATGACTCAATTGTAAACATTGATTTAATTAAAAAGTATTATCATAAAGACGCATGGGTAGCTATTCAGAGCGTGTTTAAAGAGAAGAAAACGAATTCTATCTACATATGTAACTTAAACATATATGCACACATGAGGCAGATTCAAAAGAAGCCAGTGTAATGTGTATTATAGTTCCTGTTTGGAGTGGCAACATTTATCTTGTGCTACTCTAAAACAACTTCCAAAGACAAAGAATTGGTTTTGTAACAAATGCAAATGTTAAATCATGTGTCCATTTGAAATGTGTAGCAAACAACATATAATTGTCTGTTTTGTGGTGTAGCTTTAGTACTATTTTTATACGACCGCAAAATTTGAAAAAATTTTCGTCGTATATTGCTATCACGTTGGCGTCGTCGTCTGCGTCGTCGTCGTCCGAATACTTTTAGTTTTCGCACTCTAACTTTAGTAAAAGTGAATGGAAATCTATGAAATTTTAACACAAGGTTTATGACCACAAAAGGAAGGTTGGTATTGATTTTGGGAGTTTTGGTCCCAACATTTTAGGAATTATGGGCCAAAAAAGGCCCAAATAAGCATTTTCTTGGTTTTCGCACTATAACTGGGTTACACTAATGACTGGACCGAATGACTGGACCGAATGACAGGACCAAATGAAAAATGCTAATAACTTTTTCATTTCTCAAAGGATTGATCTCAAATTTGAAATATAATAAGATTTCATCATTTGATATATAGATTTTAGAAAAAAATTTAAAAAAATTTGTAAGAAACTTTAGAAAACGTGACATGACCAACTCTGATAATGACAGGACCAACATCGACAATGACAGGACCAAATAAAAATGCTAATAACTTTTTTATTTTTCAAAGGAATTATCTCAAATTTAAAATATAAAATGATATGTCATATTTTGAAAGCTAAAGGTTATAAAAAATGTAGATTTTATTTCAAAAACATTCGAAAACGTGACATGACCATCGCTGACTGACAGAACCAACCTCGACAATGACAGGACCAAATGAAATTGCTAATAACTCTTTTAGTTCTCAAAATATTTTTCTGAAATTTGAAATATAATAAGATTTCATCATTTGATATATAGATTTAAGAAAAAAAATTAAAAAACTTTGTAAGAAACTTTAGAAAACGTGACATGACCATTTCTGATAATGTCAGGACCAACATCGACAATGACAGGACCATATAAAAATGCTTGTAACTTTTTTTATTTTTCAAAGGTTTTATCTCAGATTTGAAACATAAAATGATATGTCATATTTTTAACCTAAATGTTACAAAAAATATAGATATTGTCTCAAAAACTTTCGAAAATGTGACATGACCATCGCTGACTGACAGGACCAATTTAACCTCGACAATGACGTACAGGACCAAATGAAATTACCAATTACTCTTTTATTTCTTAGAATACTTCTCTGAAATTTGAAATATTAGAAAATTATACCATTTTATACATGAATATAATAAAAAAAAAAAAAGAGTATTTAAAGCTTGCTGTAATGTGACCTGGTCAACGTTGTCAATGACAGGACAATCCTCGACAATGACAGGACCAAATAAAATTACTTATTTATGCTTTATTATTTGTCAGAATATTCCTCTCAAATTTTAAATAATAACAATTTAGACCATTTCGCACATCATATAAGAAAAATATAGAAGAAAAAAAAGTATTGAAAGTTGTTGCGGTTATGTGACCTGACCAACATCGGCTATGTCCTGGCCGATGAAAAATCATAACTTTGATTCTTATTTTACTAAAATTTTTCAATTCTGATACATAATTAGTAACTTGGGAAATCTTGACATAGCTGCAAAACGTATGTTGGCGTACAGAGAGTCACAGGACAAAAAGACACGAATGATCAGTATATCTGAGGGGGAGGACAGGGGGTACCCTTCTCCCTTCTCCCACCCCTCTTCTCCTTTCTCCTACCCCCGTTCTCCTTTCTCCCATTAGAATAAAACATCTCCTTTTGAGATATTTTTTCTTGAAATATTAGATCATTTTTTAAAAGGAGAGATATTTTATTTTTTCTCCTTTCTCCAACTTTTTCTCCTTTCTCCCAGCCTTCCTCTCCTTTCTCCTTTCTCCTACTGTTGAGAATAGTTCGAAGTTATAACGTTACGTTTCCCGTATTTACGTTCACATGTTTGTGACGTTTCTTACACCTTGTATGGGCTTCGCCATTGTAAATATTATACGCAAAGTAAACACAACGCAAAGTACATATACGACTTATTTAGTTTATTCCACACATTTATGGTGCCGTGACCAGGATAAGATGGACAGCAAGCCAAAAGCAGTCAGAGCTGGTCACAAAAGTGCAGTAAAGAGACTTTTACGGAAAACAGAAGATGATTCAAACTTGGACAATGAAGAAAGTGCTGAACTTTTAGAAACATTAATTCAAAAACAGAAAATTATTAGTGCATTGGACGAAGATATTATGAATTCTTTAAAGGAGGAGGACATCGAGGAAGAAATTCTAAATGCAGATGAGTACAAATTCTTTTTGAACACCAAAATACGACATTTACGGAAAACATTCGCAAACAAATTATGTACTGATAATGATATCCCACAGCATGATCACGCATTACCTTCTCACACTTTTGAAAACATTAATCAACACAGTTCTGTTCCGTACACAACACAAATGTATCCCGTTCAGCAACCTAACAACCAAAATCACCATTTGCCGAAACTTACACTACCCATGTTTAACGGAGAAATTCTGACTTGGCAAACATTTTGGGACTCTTTTGAATCTTCCGTCCATTACAATGTAACACTCACAGACGTACAGAAATTTAGTTATTTAAAATCCCAACTTGTTAATGATGCTGCAAGAACTATTGACGGGTTACCGCTCACAAACTCAAATTACATGGAAGCTATTAAACTTTTAAAGGAGCGTTTCGGACAATCGCATAAGATTACAAATGCTTATATGCAAGCTATGCTAGAACTTAGAGCACCACAAAACAACCTACTCAGTCTAAGGGGTTATTACGACAAGTTAGAGGCATACATAAGAGGTCTTGAATCGTTAGGCCGCTCCGGAGAATCGTATGGTGCATTACTTATTCCGATAATACTGAACAAGCTTCCGTCAGAAATACGACAACACTTAGCTCGTGAAAACGGTTCCGATAATTGGGAATTGATTGATTTGAGACGTGGAATTTTGAAAGAAATCACTATAATTGAAGCTGGACAACGCTCGTCGTCGTTTATGGATTCAATGCAGCCTACTGCAATGACCGCATCGTTTTTGACAAGCGCTAATAGAAAAGGTACACCGAGTAAAGAAGTTACATTCGATAACCGTGAGAGACAAACACAAAATATTCGACAAAAACCTTGCATATTCTGCCAGAATTTACATGACCCTGCAAAATGCCCAAATGTTACAGATAACGACACACGCCTATCAATCGTCAAAGAAAAGAAGTTATGTTTTAACTGCTTAGGATCACACCGTTCCGTAGATTGTAAATCGAAATTTCGTTGCCGCCAGTGCCATAAAAAGCACCACACAAGTCTCTGCCATGAAAATACATGTACTAATGATAAGCAAACGTCAGTAAATGCCGTCGTTGATGATAGCGAAAATACATTGATCGCCGCAAGTTTTCATTCGTCTGAAGAAAAATTCCGTTCGAACGTGCTTCTAAAAACTGCCGTTGCACCAGTTGGGGGAAATCGATATGTTGATACGCACATTTTGTTTGATGAAGGAGCACAGCGCTCTTTTGTTACCGAGGAGTTAGCGTCGAAAATAGATTTAGAAATACTAGGAACAGAAACCATACATTTATCGGCATTTGGAAGTACCGACAGCAAAGTCCGTCATTTGTCAAGAGCACGCGTATACGTAGAGTCGATAAATAGAACGAAAATTCCAGTTGAGGTTCTAGTAGTACCGAACATCGCCAGCCCGTTAAGCAATTACATCGGTAATGGCATACGAGAATTCAAGTACCTGAAAGGATTACGTTTAGCTCATCCGTTTACAGAAGACAACTCTTCTTTTGAAATTTCCTTGCTCATCGGAGCTGATTTCTATTGGGATTTCGTAGAGGATACAATATTAAGAGGAAATGGTCCAACCGCCGTAAAATCCAAACTTGGTTATTTGTTGTCTGGTCCAATTCCGACGTCTAATCGTCAACAGAGTAATGTAGGTTTGTACAACATATTGACATCGCACAAACCAGAGGAGTTCAATTTAGAAAGATTTTGGAAATTAGAGTCGTTAGGAATAGATAGCAACACGACAGATGTTGAAACGGTAGACTATATGGGAACATATCAAAAGTCAGCAATCGAATTTCGAGAAAATAAGTACATAGCAAAGTTGCCATGGAAACCAGATCATGAACCCTTGCCTACCAACTTCTTCGTTACGAAACGAAGAACTGAAAACGTCATTCGAAAATTAAGTCAAGATCCCAAAATGCTTAAGGTATATGGACAGATAATCAATGATCAAGAACGCAGAGGATTTATTGAGAAGGTTAAGGATCCCGATATTAGTAAAGGTATTGTACATTATATCCCACACCATCCCGTTAAAAAAGATTCAACAACTACACCAATAAGGATAGTTTACGATTGTAGCTGCCGACAGTCATCCCAGTTTCCGAGTCTTAATGATTGCTTAATGAACACACCCCCGATTTTAAACGACCTTACAAAGATTTTAATCAGATTTCGATTGAACCCGGTTGCCATAGTAACTGACATTGAGAAGGCATTTTTACATGTCGGACTGCACGAACAGGACCGTGATGTCACACGATTTTTATGGTTAGATAACCCTGTTGATCCACAAAGTGATTTAGCGACATATAGGTTCAAGTCTGTACTATTTGGAGCGACGTGTTCGCCGTTTATCTTAAACGCTGTCCTGCTAAAACACTTACAGCAAACAGAAAATGAAACTACTAAAATACTGACAAGGGATTTATATGTTGACAACATTTTATCTAGCATTTGCAATGAAACTCAAGCCGTAACTTATTTCAAAGAAGCGCGACAATTGATGTTAAATGCAGGATTTAATCTTCGCTCATGGACCTCAAACAACGAAAATGTGAGAAATCTAGCTATCAAGGAGGACGTGTTAGATACCGACAAAGAAGCAAAAATATTGGGAATGCGTTGGAATGTCGAAACGGATGAATTATCTTACGCAAAACGAGTTTTACCGTCTGTATCGTCAAATATTACAAAACGAGAAATTGCGGAAGGCATCAATTCGTGCAAAGGAAAGAATAAAATCATGGACTCGTTAAAGTTTAATTCAAATTCCTATTTTTGTGTTTTGAAGAGACAGTAATTCCTGCAAGTGTAAAAATTTCTTTTTTTCTTTATTGATGAACATTTAAAGTAATATTCTATTGTTTTGTACATAAATACACTTTGCGGGCCCCAGTATGTTGAGAATAGTTCGAAGTTATAACGTTACGTTTCCCGTATTTACGTTCACATGTTTGTGACGTTTCTTACACCTTGTATGGGCTTCGCCATTGTAAATATTATACGCAAAGTAAACACAACGCAAAGTACATATACGACTTATTTAGTTTATTCCACACACCTACCCCCTGTCTCCCTTACCCCTGTCCTCCCCCTCATATCTAAGAAAGAGATCTTGAAATATTTACATGTTATTACATATAATCATTGTATAGTTTAAGAGATAGTTCATTAAACTATAGATAAATTAAGATTTATTGAATTATCATCATAATATTTCTTGACATCATGCAACTTTGGAAAGGTATCAAACCTTTTAAAGTAGTCGGTGGAAATGTGTGCTTCAGTATATTTTATGAACAAATATTTAAAACTAAAAAGAAATCATGCATGGAAGGGTCGGACATACTTCAAGAAATGGTTATTTGTTACTATACTATATATAAAAATATTAATTTTCGCGAACCATTTAGGTCACGGAAATTCCAAAATATGGCATCAGTAAGGAGAGTTGTGCAAATAATGTGAATACACAGAACCCCCATCCAAATTATCTTTAGCTAAAAGTATTCATCATTTTCTATTTTATATTTTCTAACAACATTCCATTTTTCTATAATTTCGATTAAAATATTCCAAAATCTGAGTTAAAAAAAGTCAAATGCCCAAAATAAACATTGTCTGATTGGTTGAAGTACTGTGGCGTCAATGATAAGCATAGCAAGCCTCGATGTAAAGCACACGCTTCACATGAATAAGGAGAGTTTTACAAATAATGTGAATACACAGATCCTCCATCCTATTTATATTTTGCTGAAAATGTTGCAATGTTCATCATTTCTGTTTTGATTCTGCTAACAACATTCCATTTTTTCTTTAATTCCGATTTATATATGTGGAACCCGCAA
This sequence comes from Mytilus galloprovincialis, assembly GCF_965363235.1. NCBI lineage: Eukaryota > Metazoa > Mollusca > Bivalvia > Mytilida > Mytilidae > Mytilus > Mytilus galloprovincialis. Next base: position 5,994,776 of record NC_134847.1, read on the forward strand.
TAAAAATAGATGGCCTCAATCGTTGACCCTGAATTCAACGGATCGATAATAGCATCATCACCATCAACAAAATGTTTACCGTTATCTTTGTGAAATTTCAGTTATATAGTTCTTTAATTAGAGAAATTTTGGTAAGTATTACTTATTAATGTTAAGGTTCTACTGATGTGCTCCTCTAGACCTTTTTGACGGTCCGTTTTATCCCATTTATCTCAATATTATCTCCGATGACAGTAATGTCAACCCGACCTATTCGTGTCAAAAGTGAAAATCGCATCGATTTATTGAACTAATTTCTTCTTAAACTGTGCATGCATTATTTCTGTATTATATGATAACCAATCACATTCACGTTGCATGTTTGCATGAAAATGGTCATGTATTAGTGAATTGTAAGGGCGATGCAACTTGAGGTCAGTGCGCGATCACGTGACATTATTATTTGTAAACAAATTTAAAACATGCTCCCCGCGTAACACGTGTCTGAATTATCCTTTCAAAGTGTTATGAATCTTTCAATCACTATTTTATGAAATATTTCTAGGTTTGCATATCAGTAGTCAAAGTGAATTAAACGTAGTTCTTAGTTGTGTTTTTTTTATATAGAATTAGAAGGTAAATCTACATAAGGGGGTCTCATTGGGGGAGGGGGGGGGGGTGTTCTGATCCCAGATCCCACTTACTGTTTTGTCAGATTCCCATATCCCGCTTACACTATGTACATGAGCAATTTTCATTTTTTTGTCATTTCCGGGGTCCTGCAGAACCCCATTTCCCGTTTTCACGACAGACCTCATTTCCCGTTTTCATGACACAATAATTTGACTTTCACGTTTCACGCTTGCGAAAAATTGTCAATATTGGTCACGCTTAGACCCAATGAGAACCACACACTAGTCAGTATTTAACTTCACCCAAAAAGATGACTCAACTTCCCTCTATATTTAAAACCTGCATACTAATTTAAATAGCATTTGCTCCCCTTGAACACTATTTGGCCCCTTCCGTGTCATTTCCCTTTAAATTTGCTGAAAAGTCATACTTTAAGTCCATTTACAGTAATGGCTAATATTTGATTTTACCATCTTAATTTCAATTTTCATATTGAACACATTTGACCATTCAATATGAGTTCCCATGTATATTTGTCATATATGAAGGAGGTTTTAGGTCATGTTTTCCTAAACACCTTATTGCTATTTGTCTGTCTGGATTGTTAAAACCACAAAATCAACTATTGATGAATATGCAAGTTTTCAACAATCCCGGAACATTAACAAAGATGTGTGTGAGAGGGTGAAAATTACCCTTCTGATGTACTGATATTTTTAGCACCCCAAGTGAGAATCTAACTCAGGACTTTCAGCACTGTAGCCATCAGTCTTAACCACAAGATCACGAACTCACATTTGATGAACTAATTTCTTCTATATTAACTGTACGTGCATAAATTCTGTATTATTTGATAACCAATCACATTCACGTTGCATGTTTGCATGATAATGGGTTCTGTATGAGTGAACTGTAGTGTATTGCAAAATTAATGCAAATTGTGACGTCAGTGCGCCTTCACGTGACATAATTATTTGTAACCAAACCGGCTTCTCATGTAATGTAACGGTTTATTTCGTCCTCTGTGATATTTTATCCTGAGGATAATTTGTCCCGGTAATTTTTTTCCAGGCATGGTATTTCATTTCACAGGTTGATTTTTCCCAGAGGAGTGAAAATCTATCAGATTTCTGTGTTATGCGGATAGTATGTACAGGTATATATTTGCCGTATTATATTTCACAGAACCGTGTGAAAAAGAGTCCCATTAACTACTATGTAAGTTACTCTCAATCAATATATACCTGACTATAATTATAAAATGTTTACAAAGGTAAGCAACTGTCTAGGGCCAGGTAAGGGAGGGGAAAAATTAGTATTAGTACTATTTCGCAGAACGATAAACAGATGCATAGACAGACCAAGGGGGTGGGGGAAATTTAGCTTATGACATATATGTAAGAAATCATTGAAGCTTGATGGGAGTGGGCAACCCTCTGGTCCATCAGAGCCCCCACACCTTTTTGAAAAGTTCTGGATCTGCCACTGAGATTTGCAGGTTTTCTTAGTAAAGATACCTTAAAATTTCACAAACTGTGTGCTTTCCAGACCATAGTTTACATTTTTTTTCATATTTTGCCGTGTCAAAATGACCTAAATTTAAAGGACAGTATATAGACCCAAAAATGGTATATCACATTCTACACATCAAGATTTTAGCAGGAAAGACTGCCATTGGAGTTTTTAACCATTGTGACTTTTTAATTTGATCTACTCCACTAATTAAAGTCGTTGAAGTAGAATATTTAATGTAGGTTTGTCCACATTTTGGTATATATTAATACATGTTTAGAAATAATGTTGAGCCTGTTCCTAGATGCCTGTTATAGACTTCAATATTTATTGTTTATTGAAAATAAATGGAATTAATTCTTTCAGAAAAGTTTAATTCTATGGAAATGTATCCCCCCTTTTATAAGTTGAAAAGGCTACATAGAGGTCAATATACAGTCTCCAACAGAAAACCAAAAAAGGAAAAATAAAGTGAATTTTGGAGAATTATTAAATGTACATGCATTTGAAATATTTAAGATATATTGTTTCAATTTTTTTAGTTCTAGGTTCCACATAAGGGAGCTACCATTTGATTTTTATGGGGGGGCTAGGATGAAAAATTTTGTCCTGCATTTTTTTTAGCTGTAATCTCTGTCCTGCCTTTTTATTTTTCACTTTGTTCGGTCCTGCCTTTTTTTTAAAAAGTTTATCCTGACTTTTTTTTACCTAAATTGTCGTCCTGACTTTTTTTTTTTGCAAGTGTCTCATCCTGCCTTTTTTTTTTACTCAAAACTCCTGTCCTGCCTATTTTTTTCAAATTTCATCCTAGCCCCCCCCCCCCCCCCCCCCCCCATAATATCAAATGGTAGCTCCCTAACTACCATTTTAGAAAACGATTTCAATGCTAAGTCTATTAGAGGGATATTTGATTTTCATTGGTTGTAAATATGGAATCTTATTCAGTGGCAAAGGAAATAGACACTGACAAGTCTTAGATAACATTTTATATAGTTTTGAATTTTTCTTCGTCAGTTGACTAAAATTAGATGGAGGTGTGTTCTAATTTCCAACAGAGGAGCAATCAACCTATATCAATATGTGCATGAAGCAAATTGATAGTTGCTAGATACTGAATGATTATATCCACAATAAAGGTTTAACCTGTGCATATATACTTAAAACAAGATAAAAAAAGTCATGTCTTTTTCAGGACTTCTGAATCCAATCATGTAGTATGGAATGTTATTGAGATATGGTTTGGGTGGATGGATGGTCATGAAGGACCTGTAGTACAAAGTATATCACTGGATTTAGCTCTTTGTCTAAGTGTATTATTAAAGTACTTTGCTTTGAGCTCAGTTCATTGTTATGCAATTCATTCTTTGTGAAATTAAGATTTGACAGACAACTCTAATGGACAAGGATTTGTCAAAGTAGTATCATCTCTATGTACAATGTAAGTATTCAGGAGATAAAAGCATTCTATTTTGATTTGAACCATACATTTTATAAAAAAAAGTGGGAACAAATTTACCGGACAATGCTACTCCCACTACTAGCAATATGATGCTAGGTTGTTTTAATACATCTGTATTGCCTGCTGATGACTCGGCCCTGAGTGTAAACGGTCCTTCAATTAGGAGGGAAAAAAATTATAAGGCCTATCCAGTCTAAGGGAGCTACCATTTGATTTTTATGGGGGGAGCTAGGATGAAATTTGAAAAAAAAGGCAGGACAGGATTTTGAGTAAAAAAAAAAGGCAGGATGAGTAACTTGGCAAAAAAAAAAAAGGCAGGATGACAATTGTTGTAAAAAAGTCAGGATAAGCTAAGAAAAAAAGAGGCAGGACCGAATAGACTGAAAAATAAAAAGGCAAGACAGAGATTACAACTAAAAAAAAGGCAGGACAAAATTTTTCATCCTAGCCCCCCCCCCCCCCCCCCCCCATAAAAATCAAATGGTAGCTCCCTAATCGATTTCTAAAACTATACTTCATTGCACATGTTCAACATTTTTATACAACCACAAAAAATTTGGGGTCGTAAATTGGTATCCTGTCCGAAAGATGGTTTCTGGATAATAACTTTATTATAAGTCAACAGAAATCAACAAAATTATAACACAACGTTTATAACCACAAAAGGAAGCTTGGGATTGATTTTGGGGGTTATGGTCCCTAAGGTTTAGGAATAAGGGGTACAAAGGTGCCCAAAACAAGCTTTAATCTAGTGTCGGTTTAAAAGTTGTGTATAAGTATTTCAATTGTTCTGAAATTGTACCACAATGTTTAATACCATAAGTAGAAGGTTCGGATATATTGTGTGGGTTATGGGACAAACAGTCTAATAATTACGGACCAAAAACAAACATTTTTGTAAATTCAAGACCCTTAATTGGAGTTTGTCCAGAATGGTTCTTGAATTACCTAATACCAATGCTTTATGAAATCTTCTTTGAAAATTGGAGTTATCTTTCTTTGTTCAGTCAACTTAAATCAATTATACAATATACAATGCAATATTCACTTTATTACCAACTGATAAATTAAAGCAGTCATTAATAACCATTCAGTGATTGCAAGCACTTTCTAGGGTATGCCCTTTTACAAATGGAAAAATTATACATTTTTTTTAGTTTCTGATCTCTTAACTGAAGTTTGTCTCCTCTACATGTTTCTCATTTCAGAAATTAAAAAGAAAATTTCTTTAGATATTTTTGTTTGAAAGGATTAATATTCAGCAGCATAGTGAATTGCTCCTAACACAAAAGCAAAACAAATATTTAAGTTCATTAGACCACATTCATTCTGTGTCAGAAACCTAAGCTGTGTCATCTATTTAATCACAATTCAAACTCAGAGCTGTTTCCAGCTTGAATGTTGTGTCAATACTAGCCCCAACTGTTCAGGCTTCGACCTCTGCAGTCGTATAAAGCTGGGCTCTGCGGAGCATCTGGTCCATTCATTTGTTTATTTTTCAATTTGTGTGAATTAACATAGTTACAGTAAATGCTAATTACTGCACTTTCATACCACAACAAATATTGTATTGGTACATGTATCACTCAAATGTGTATCCATATAACAAAAAAAAATGAAAAGGAATAATTTTGCATTACCTTTTGAATACTATGACTTTTTAGATATGTAGACATATTAAGACTCATTAGTAGATGTTGATAATATTGGCTTAAAATGCTTGAAATTCTATCAGATTACTTTTGGAGCAGTTATGAGTTTTGAAATTAGAAAGATCATATCATATGCAACAAGTGTAGTAAGTTTCAAGTTGATTGGAATTCAGCTTCATCAAAAACTACTTTGACCAAAAACTTTAACCTGAAACTCCCACTTCCATTTTCTATGTTCAATGGACCGTGAAATTGGGGTCAAAAGTCTAATTTGGCTTTAAAATTAGAAAGATCATATCATAATGAACATGTGTACTAAGTTTCGAGTTGATTGGACTTCAGCTTCATCAAAAACTACCTTGACCAAAAACTTTAACCTAAAGCGGGACAAACGAACGAACGGACCCACAGACCAGAAAACATAATGCTTATCTACTATTGTAGGTGGGGGCATAAAAAATTTAATAAATCACACTCATAATGCTCAGATTTGGTTGTCATCGTGCAACATAGTTAATAACACCATATAGAAAAAACATAGAACTCATTTTGTCATAAGACACTGTCAAACATCCATACATACTATCCACACTCATCTGTGTCCACACTTGTTCATTATTAGAAAAAAAATAATCAAGATATACCCTGCATATACTCGAACATTCCTTAAGTCATACATGGAAATAATTATTTTCTGTTTTGAAAATAATAATAAAACACTACATGAACAATTATGTGATTTTAATTACTGTCATAACAATCTTTATTGAATTTATCAACTTATTTATGGCTTATGTCACACCTTTTGTTTGTTACCTTATAATTGTTACCAGAGGTGTCAGATTATGAACGGTAATTAATATACAAAAAATGTTGATTGAATGAATGAATTATCTTTATTCTCTCAAACCAAATACATATAAAGTTACAGAGAAGATATAACAATGATATATATAAGATATACACGTGTGAAATATCAATCAATTTGATAAATATTTACACAAAAGATAAATAAAAATTTAGATGTACTAACCAGGAGGATAGACTTTCACATATATAGATTTTATAAATACAATATTTCTACAACTTTTAATACGTTTAATACAGACTAACGTTTTTTCCAATGTTAGTTTTTTCCCTTATTTGCTAAAAACTTAAATCATTCAATGTGTGTTTTTTATTTTATTATTTTTAACCAGGATTTATATTGTAGGAACTATGGTCATTTCACGTTTTCGCAATAAAAATAAATCTAGATTTTTTTCTTTAATTCATATATTAAAAGATGAGATCTTATTATATTTTAATTCTGAGAACATTCCCGTTAGGCAGCAATGGTCATTTCACGTTTTCGCAATTAAAAATCTAGATTTTTCTTTAATTGATGTATTAAAAGATAAGATCTTATTATATTCTAAATCTGAGATAATTCCCTTTTAAAATAAAAAAGTGAATATCATTTTTATTTGTCGAGGTTTGTCCAGTCACTGTAAGTGTTGGTCAGGTCACTTTACAGCAAGCTTTTAATATTTTTTCTATAATTATTTCTATGTTTATGTATAAAATGGTTAAATCTAATTATATCTCAAATTTCAAAATAATATTTCTTAGAAATAAAAGAGTAATTAGCAATTTCATCTAGTACTGTCATTATCGAGGATGGTCATGTCAGTCAGCGATGGTCATGTCACGTTTTCGAAAGTTTTTGAGACAATATCTATATTTTTTGTAACATTTAGGTTAAAAATATGACATATCATTATATATTTCAAATCTGAGATAATTACTTTGAAAAATAAAAAAGTTACAAGCATTTTTATATGGTCCTGTCATTGTCGTTGTTGGTCCTGTCATTATCAGAAATGGTCATGTCACATTTTCTAAAGTTTCTTACAAATTTTTTCAATTTTCTTTTAAAATCTATATTTCAAATGATAAAATCTTATTATGTTTCAAATTTCAGAAAAATATTTTGAGAAATAAAAAAGTTATTAGCAATTTCATTTGGTCCTGTCATTGTCGAGGTTGGTCCTGTCAGTCAGCGATGGTCATGTCACGTTTTCGAATGTTTTTGAAATAAAATCTATATTTTTTATAACCTTTAGCTTTCAAAATATGACATATCATTTTATATTTTAAATTTGAGATAATTCCTTTGAAAAATAAAAAAGTTATTAGCATTTTTATTTGGTCCTGTCATTGTCGATGTTGGTCCTGTCATTATCAGAGTTGGTCATGTCACGTTTTCTAAAGTTTCTTACAAATTTTTTTAATTTTTTTTTCTTAAATCTATATATCAAATGATGAAATCTTATTATATTTCAAATTTGAGATCAATCCTTTGAGAAATGAAAAAGTTATTAGCATTTTTCATTTGGTCCTGTCATTCGGTCCAGTCATTCGGTCCAGTCATTAGTGTAACCCACTATAACTTGAGTTCAAGTTAATAGAAATCTATGAAATTTTGACACAAGGTTTATGACCACAAAAGAACGGTTGGGATTGATTTTGGGAGTTTTGGTTTCAACAGTTTAGGAATTAGGGGCCAAAAAAGGGCCCAAATAAGCATTATTCTTGGTTTTCGCACAATAACTTTAGTTTAAGTAAATAGAAATCAATGAAATTTAAACACAATGTTAATGACTACAAAAGGAAGGTTGGTATTGATTTTGGGAGTTTAGGTCCCAACAGTTTAGGAATTAGGGGCCAAAAAGGGACCCAAATAAGCATTTTTCTTGGTTTTCGCACCATAACGTTAGTATAAGTAAATAGAAATCTATGATATTTAAACACAAGGTTTATGACCATAAAAGGAAGGTTGGTATTGATTTTGGGAGTTTTGGTCCCAACAGAATAAGGGGCCCAAAGGGTCCAAAATTAAACTTTGTTTGATTTCATCAAAATTGAATAATTGGGGTTCTTTGATATGCCGAATCTAACTGTGTATGTAGATTCTTAACTTTTGGTCCCGTTTTCAAATTGGTCTACATTAAGGTCCAAAGGGTCCAAAATTAAACTTAGTTTGATTTTGACAAAAAATGAATCAGTTAGGTTCTTTGATATGCTGAATCTAAAAATGTACTTAGATTCTTAATTATTGGCCCAGTTTTCAAGTTGGTCCAATTCGGGGTCCAAAATTAAACTTTGTTTGATTTCATAAAAAATTGAATAAATGGGGTTCTTTGATATACCAAATCTAACTGTGTATGTAGATTCTTCATTTTTGGTCCTGTTTTCAAATTGGTCTACACTAAAGTCCAAAGGGTCCAAAATTAAACTTAGTCTGATTTTAACAAAAATTGAAATCTTGGGGTTCTTTGATATGCTGAATCCAAAAATGTACTTAGATTTTTTATTATGGGCCCAGTTTTCAAGTTGGTCCTAATCAGGATCTAAAATTATTATATTAAGTATTGTGCAATAGCAAGTCTTTTCAATTGCACAGTATTTCGCAATGGCAAGAAATATCTAATTGCACAATATTGTGAAATAGTAATTTTTTTTTTAATTAGAGTTATCTTTCTTTGTCCAGAATAGTTAGCAAGAAATATCTAATTGCAAAATATTGTGCAATAGCAAGATTTTTTTTTAATTGGAGTTATCTTTCTTTGTCCAGAATCAACTTAAATCTTTGTTATATACAATATACAATGTATATTCACTTTTTACTACCAACTGATAAATTAAAATAATCTTAACCATTCAGTGATAACAAGCAGTTTTTTTACATCTTAATATTTTATGATGTATTTAAATGAGTAGTTATTGTTGCAAACTCCATTAGAAATTTTAATTGAGATTAGTTTTGGAATAAGGGAAAGGGGGGTGTGATTAAAAAAATTGGGTTCAATTTTTCTCATTTGAAATTTCATAAATAAAAAAGAAATTGTCTTTTTGAGAGGATTAATATTCAACAGCATAGTGAATTGCTCTAAGAGAAAACAAAAATTTTAAGTTCATTAGAACACATTCATTCTGTTTCAGAAACCTATGCAGTGTCAACTATTTAATCACAATCCAAATTTAGAGCTGAATCCAGCTTGAATGTTGTGTCCATACTTGCCCCAACCGTTCAGGGTTCAACCTCTGCGGTCGTATAAAGCTACGCCCTGCGGAGCATCTGGTTGTCACATGGCAGGATATATTTTAACCATAGATTTTACACAGATTTGAAAATCATCTTTTTCATAACTATAGTCGAAAAAATATAGTTAATAATATTGTATATACAAATATGTTTTCATGCTTTTTGTCGAGCCTTCGACTTTAGTCAAAAAAGCGAGACTAAGCGATCCTACATTCCGTCGTCGTTGTCGGCGGCGTCCACAAATATTCACTCTGTGGTACCGGTTAAAGTTTTTGAAATTTTAATAACTTTCTTAAACTATCCTGGATTTCTACCAAACTTGGACAGAAGCTTGTTTATGATCATAAGATAGTATTTAGAAGTAAATTTTGTAAAATCAAAATTCCATTTTTTCCGTATTTTACTTATAAATGGATTTAGTTTTTCTGCGTGAAAACATTACATTCACTCTGTGGTTAAAGTTTTTAAAATTTTAAGAACTTTCTTTAACTGTCCTTGGTTTGTACAAAACTTGGACAGAAGCTTGTTTAGGATGATAAGATAGTATCCAGAAGTAAATTTTGTAAAACGGATAAACCATTTTTGCCGTATTTTACTTTAAATGGACATACATTTTCTGTAATCACTCTGTGGTTAAATTTAAAAATTTTTTTAATAACTTTCTTATACTATTTTTAATTTGTACCAAACTTGGACAGAAGCTTGTTTATGATCAAAAGCTAGTATCTAGAAGGAAATTCTGTTAATACTTTGTACCTGTGTATCTGTAGTTTACTTATAAATGGACTTAGTTTTTTCTTCCAGTTAACATTACATACAGCCTGCATTTAATTGTTAAATTATTTATTAGATTCATAAACTATCCTGGATTTTTACCAAACTTGGACAGAAGCTTCTTACAATCAAAAGATAGTATCAAGCGGAATATTTTTTTGATTTTTTTCCCTCATTTTTGTTGCCTGCAATTTACAGCAAAAGTAGGCGAGACACTGGGTTCCGCGGAACCCTTACGAATTTTAATTAATATTATAAAGCTATAAATTATCTATTTATAAATATCTCCGGGTACAGGAGTTTCTCGCTCCATTGAAGACCTATTGGTGTCCTTCTGCTGTTGTCTGTTCTATGGTCGGGTTGTTGTCTCTTTTCAATTCAGGCTCCTATGCGAGCCTCTAGTTTAATTTGTTCTATTCCTGAAGTCCGTGAAATAGATTACACACGTTAAACACATGTAATAATATATTAATCATATTGTGAAAATTCCTCCTTTTGAACAACAATAGTCTAGTATACATATACGTGTTCTAGACCGGTAATGTTAAGGGTTGCCGACCGTGCGAAGGCTTTATAGCCAGTTAAGGTCCGTTAAAAACCCCTTCACCACTTTGGGGTTTGATGTATAAGTTTATTGACGAACGCCAAAATGTGTTGTCGTATAATGGTATATAGCGATTTCTGTTTATTATTTTAAAAATTAAGTAAAATTCATTTGCAAGTTAAATTAAAGTAAGCTCTTTATTCCATAATAATTTACCCTCTCACTCAAATACTACCGTAACCCCTATCTGCAAAAAAGTTCTACTAAAGCCGAAGTTAGAATGGAAATTTAGCTACAGTAAAGTCAGAGCGTCATGACCCCAAGTAACTCTGGCTCTTGCCTGGTTCAATCCAAATTATTGTAATCACTGTTTCAATGGATTGATGCGAACACTTGTGTGTATTTGTAATATTATTGCTCCTGTACATGCATCAATGCCTGTTTTTTTTTCATTTTCTCGGATCGTTGGAGCGTTATTGAAAAACGTTTTACGAATTAAATCCCAATATAAATAACAAAGTTATCAATGTGTGGTTTTACATCCTTCATACCGTTAATATATTGTTTGAACTTGTCTGATTTTTCTTTATATATGTTTATACCATAGATATGTATATTAGATCTCCGACTTATATTAAAACGCCAGTACAATACCATACTCTGTGGATCGTTGCTTCTTTACACCGCGTCCGTATTGACGTTTGAAATTAAATATACGTTCAAGGCTTCGGCAGTAGACACTCTATCAGGTAAACAGTGCAGCACTGAATGGCCGAGTTGAAAATGTTGTTTCCTTGTACATATTTATTTAGCAAGTAAAAATATGCCGACTTTAAATAGCATTGCACCAAAAGTAATGTTTTTTCTGTGATGCTGGAGACGATTTTTTTTTATCAAAGTTTTATGAAACTGTCGCCGTTTCCAACCTTTTAAGAAGGGCCAAAGGTAACTGGAATGAAAGCTATGCCACGAGAGAGCGATTTCTTTGGTTTCCTTGACCCCTTTTATGACACCAAACCTCAATCAACAATATCCGTATTCAGCTATTTCAAAAGGATTTGCGGATTAATGCACAACTAGAGAATGCGTTACAGAGCCAATGGTCACGGTTTATCTATAATTTACAAGTTTATGGTAAATAATATAATTTATGCTTATGAGATATCTTATTACATTGTAGATTGTTGCAGTCTTGTAGAAACACGTATCCACTTCCTAAGCCGAAATTTATCTTATCCATGTCGTTGGCATCACAAGTTTGATTTAAATCTTCAATTGAACGGACTGTAATCGACAGAGGTTACCCAATCTGTAGTAACTTGTGAAGTGCTCTATTGATCCGATGTAGATTTTGGATCTTTTCAGTATTAAATTTCTAATTGGAAAAGATCTAATTAAATTTTAATGATAACAATTTGATATTAATAAGGAACTATTTGTTTTTTTGGATTATAACGACTCATGAGGAATGTATGTGTTGATTTAATGGATTAATATATAGCGCCAAAAAAAAGTATGTATTATTCAAGATTTATGTAATGTTTTAAAAAGTAATTTTACATTCCATACAATTTACCAACTGGCAAGTTTATCTATACAAATCTTTAAAGTCGTGTAACTCCTATTCAATTTGGTGCATGTACTGTTTGGATATATGCAATTAATCACCTGAATTAGAATTATTTAAAATTAAATACATTTACATGTACATACCTTAAATTTTGAATATAAGGTATTTTCCAAGCTTTTTTTTTATATTCGCCTGTATTTTTGTCATTTGATTTCATTATAAATGATAACACAGATAATTTTCATGTTGAAAAGAAATGTTAAAAACTACAAATGGTTCCTGCTTCTAGCTACACCCCCTCCTAAACCAACACTCACATCCATACACAATAACTAGCGTTGGCAGACCTTTATTAAATTTAGCATCACTGATGCATCCTTTATTTAACAGACAAAACAAGTATTTCATTTACCTAGAGAGAGAGAAAGAGTGCATAAAAAGTAAAGCAAAGAGAAAGTCTAATGGTGAAAATAAACTATAAATGATAGAACGAACGACAGAAAGTAAAATAATAGAGGGAAAACACTTTGGTCTGATTGGTATTTGCATTTTAGAAACAGAGTCACAAAACCCTGGCAACTAATTCCATTACATTCAACTGATTGTTTATCATACACAAATATTATCTGTCAACGAAAATGACGTCCGAGCTTGTTTGAAATTTACATTTATATTAATTCTACTGTCAAACTTTTTCATTTCATACAAAATTGTAGAACATTTAACCAAATACGTTCAAGTAGAAGTTATTTAATATGATTACATGTTACAGATAAGGCAAATATTTTTATTCCCACCTTAACTATATAAAGATTTTTAACATTATTCGTGCGACTTTCTTATAGTGTTCGTTTAAATATATTAAAAGCTTGGAATAATTGTTTAAATTTCCTTTTGTATGATTATATACAACTTTCATCATATCAGTACATTTAATCGGAGTGTATCCTGGATTTTCAATGAACTAGTGAAGACATTTGTTTGCACGAGTTAAAAAGTCAGTTTCTATCAAACAGGTCTTAGTTTTCGTAGGATATTTAGAAATGGGAGATGGAATTTCGTTTCATGAATAGTTAATGAAACTAAAGCAAACAAGGTTAGTCCGTGAAATTAGTACTTGAATAATTTATACGTATATATATATACAGATCTTTTGTTTTATAACCTATTTTCTATTTATAAAATGCCTTTGTGTTATTTGTTTAGTTTTTTAATCATTAATTGTTAGAATAGGCGCATGTTCATACAAATCTTAGAGGACTGCCATACAAATTTCAAACTATTGACTTGTTAATTTCTTTGTCATGTTGGTCTCTTGTGGACAGTTGTCTCATTGGCAATCATACCACATCTTCTTTATATATATATATATATATATGATGAGTTCATTCAACATTTAACGGTCTATAAAAGAAAATAACATCGTAGGAGGGTCTCAATCTATGTAATATATAGAACTCTGATTTCGTTTTACTCCATACGTAATATGGAGTATTACTAAATCGATCAGAGCTCTTATATTTGAATTAGAATTGTGAGCTTCGGGATCGGGTCCTCATTTTTTGTATTCCGTTTATATTGTTTCGGCCAATTTCTCTTTATTTTCTGTATCTTTTTACCATTATTTTTTTTTCTCTTTGTATTCTTTGGTTGTTATTCTCTATTTTGGTCCGATATTAAAGCAAGATAGCCTACACCTCCATAACATAAGGGTTCTGGCTAGTCAAGTAAGTTCTTGAGATCATACTATTTCTATAACACACGAGTGCTACATCATACTTTTACGTGAAAGCTTTTTTTTATAACAAAAAATCTTTTTTAAAATCAAACGAAAAAGATTGATAAAATAACTATGGTAGCTGTTTAAGGGCTAATGTTGCATACCTACAGTACATATGCATATTCTAGTATACAATTTATAACCGCTTTCCGCGTAACAACGCATTTTTGGTAATCAGTTCGTGTTCAGACTGTGATAATGATTCGATTTTAATGCTATTTGGTTATATGTAATCCACTTTCAAACATCTTGATAATCTGTTTCAAGATCAACTTTATATTCGATCAATTCAAAAACATGTAGGTGTGTGTATTTCAATAAATAAAATCGTGCAGATTTGTGATTACGAATGTAGTTTCTAGGTAATTTGCAGAAGTATGTTCCCGTTTTGAAGGTTTTAGGTCGGTTGTAATAATATAGTAGCAAACACGTATTGATTGTATTTGGCTATACGCACTCGTCCGATTTGATCTCAGCATGATGTTGAGACCTAAAATTCAGTAAATGTATACACAGTTGCTATATATCCTACCGGCTGAATGGGAAGGCTGATGATCATTTCTATATTCTCCATTATTAATGTCATTTTCTCTTTTTTCCTTTGTTTTGTTAATTATTGTCTATTCTTTGTGTATAGCATCCCAGTTTACTTAATTCTTAATATTTTGGCCTATAACCAAAATCTTTATTATTTTCTCAATATTCTATAACCCCTAAATCTCACAAAAATAGGTAAAAACCAAGCTTGCAATCAAACTTGAAAATCAAATAGTTAGTCTTAAAAGTACAGTCATAATGATGGTTTACTTTAATAAATTCTTACTTGGATGGAGAGTTGTCTTATTTGCACTCATACCACATCTTCTTATATCTAGACACCACTATAGGCTAACTATAGCCAAAGACAATTATTAAATAGCAGTGGCGGATTCAGAAATTTTCAAAAGATGACAGCTGAAGAGAGTTCCCGCTCCAGTTATGCTTCAGTTATATCCTATTTAAGCAACCAAATTTTTCCGAAAAAAGGGGGGAGGATGGGGCTCCCTACTCCCCCTCTAGGTCTGCCTCCGAAGAATTATATCAACACCAGTCTATCAAAAATTACATTGAAACAAGAATGTTTCCATAGTACACGGATGGCCCACTCACAGTATCATTTTACATGTTCATGGGACTGTGAAATTGGTGCCAATACTTTAATTTGGCATTGACATTAGAAAGATCATATCATATAGGGAACATGTGTACTAAGTTTCAAGTTGATTGGACTTCAACTTCATCAAAAACTACCTTGACCAGAAACTTTAACCTGAGCTTCGCACTATCTTTTTCTTTGTTCAGTGGACCGTGAAATTAGGGTCAAAACTTTAATATGGCTTTACAATTAGAAAGATCATTTCATAGGGAACATGTGTACTAAGTTTCAAGTTGATTGGACTTCAACTTCATCAAAAACTACCTTGACCAGAAACTTTAACCTGAGCTTCGCACTATCTTTTTCTTTGTTCAGTGGACCGTGAAATTAGGGTCAATACTTTAATTTGGCTTTACAATTAGAAAGATCATTTCATAGGGAACATGTGTACTAAGTTTCAAGTTGATTGGACTTCAACTTCATCAAAAACTACCTTGACCAGAAACTTTAACCTGAGCTTCGCACTATCTTTTTCTTTGTTCAGTGGACCGTGAAATTAGGGTCAAAACTTTAATTTGGCTTTACAATTAGAAAGATCATATCATAGGGAACATGTGTACTAAGTTTCAAGTTGATTGGACTTCAACTTCATCAAAAACTACCTTGACCAAAATTTTAACCTGCAGCGGGAGGAACGGATGCACGGACGAACGAACGAACGAACGGACGGACGGACGAACGAACGGACGAACGAACGAACGAACGAACGAACGAACGAACGAACGAACGAACGAACGAACGAACGAACGAACGAACGAGCGAACGAGCGAGCGAACGAACAAACGAACGAACGAACGGACGGACGAACGAACGGAGGCACAGACCAGAAAACATAATGCCCCTCTACTATCGTAGGTCGGGTATAAAAATAAAGACTGAAACACTCTAATTATAAAAATACGTATTAACTCGGATATTCCAGAAGATTACAACTCGAGTTTTAGCTTCAATGGTAGCGTCTGTCACTATGCGAAGTAAATCTTCCTTGTATAAAAAGCCCTCTATCAAGGAAATCATTAAAAAGAAAATCAATCCATGTAATGTCACACCAACTTGGAGCTATATTATTAGTACTCAATATGCAGGTGCAGCTTGAATATTGGTTCATATATATAAAGTTCACAATCATATATGGTCGAACCAGAACGGGTAATATTATATTTGAATCAGATGCGAATGAATGGATTATTCTGTGTAATACTTGTTGTTTTGTAGTTTTTCTTTTGTGCTGCTGCTTTTTCTTTTTTGTAATAGTGTTGTCTATTTTTGTTAGATTCGATTTTCAATTGCCCACTCGCTTCTTTTCTCTATTTTCATGATAGCGTACAACGGCCTGTTTTTAACTTTTACAAACTTGAACTTCGACTTATTTTGCATGTCAAATCGACAAATTTGTCGACAGTATATACTTTTATTTCGTATGTCATATCGACCTGTATGTCAACAGTCTGTAGATATTTAATAATTACACGTGTTATATTTATTACGTTCATATTTGAAAGCAAGGAATGTCTTTTCTGTAATATTTACACTGGGTAAGAAGTTTATTTAACAATTGGCGTACTGTTTGTTCACGTAACACGAAGTGAAATACAGCTAAAGATCTCGTATCTTAGTAAATTTGTGGCTTTTATTCCGTGCATGTAAAAGGTAAGATTAAAATCTACAAATTTCAAGTTCACGCATAGTTACAACTTAGTAATATTTTTTTTTTCAAATAAGGTCTACGGCACTAGTGGAATTATTTACTTTTGGAGTGTCAAAAATTCGTTGGTATACTCAAATTGGTGCATTAGAATCTTTTCAAAGTTTTGAATTTTCTACCCTATATACCACTTTACCTCATTATCTCATTCAGAAAAAATCACAATCCCAATTAAGTGGGCATTCAAAAAGAATATGAATATATACGTTCAACTTCTTTTGTGTCATTTTTAGTTACAACAAAATAAAAGAACTATGTCAATTGGTCCACCTTTATTATGATAATAGCACTTGAGCTTTTTCTATATATAGTATTTCCGTTTGCTATGGAGATTCCTTATATCGCCAAGTTATCGGAATTCCAATGGGAACTTACTGTGCACCACTTCATTGCGGACCGTTTCTGTGTTGTCGCAAAACTCAAACGTATGTCTAAAATCAGCCACGAACCGTCGAACAACAAAAATTGTATAACTCTTTTAGATATTTGGATGATATTTTGGCGCCTATCTGATTTTAGTTCAAATCTATATAATATATCAATTTGCGTGCTCGTATATATGTAAATCATATGAGGATAACGAAATCAGAGATATATAGATTAATTATATTTTGGCTTTCTTTGATGAAGAATTATGTAAGAATTCATTACACTAAAGAGATTTGTCATGTTAATCTATATGATAGCAACAAACACTGCCCTTTCCTGTTTCCCTTTGTAATGTTGTATCATCGGTACACGCAAGGGCATGATCCGTTATGATATAAATCAACGCGCATACATATTCAAGTATCTTGTATTCCATCGATATATCGTTTATGGTTAAATTCTAGACAAAGCACACAAATGTCGTCATTCACCTCAATAGCTTACCATACTTTTAATCAGACTTATTCACAAGGGATACGCTTACGATACAGTTGTCAAATCATTAGATATATGCATTTTGGGGAGGGGAATAAATATTAATTCATTCATAGGGTCTTTGCATCGGAAATAAACATTTATTCTAAAACAAATTGTTGGCATAAAACAGGTTATGGGTTATGTCCTTCTCGTATAATATATGATGGCATGATACCCTAACAAGAGGGATTGTGATTAATATATACCCAATCCTCATTTTTTTCTTTCAAATATGTTTGTATACATGTACCTCTTTATGCACATTTCAAAATCAATGGATCAAACATCCTTCGATAAGTCAGTCAGAACATTTCAAAAGCATTATATCTATGTGTGTTGTAGTCATATGAAACAATGGTTTTGTACATTCAAATTATTCTATACACAAAACTATAGATCCGTACAAATTTCAAATAATATTAAAATATGTATATAGGATAATACAAATCCTTGAATTATGCAATTCAATTTGTTTATGAATTAAAAGGAGGTCGCTTCAATGAATTTTAATTCTAAATCGGTTGACACTTTATTTAATGATATTTATCCAAAAAATCAATAGTTTCATTTGCTATGTAAATAAGTTTTAAAATATTCACAATAATTATTAATTATGTAGTGAATTCAGAGATTGGAAACTTGTTTGTTGAGGTAAAATTCTTTCATTTTGACATGATCAGCAAATCTCAATTTTCAAATGCAGAAATATTGGTGATTTTGGAATGTGATATACTTCAATTGGATTCAATAATATTGACAATATTTCTCCATTGACATTCTGTACGTGTCATCAAAATACCTGGAATTGTCGTCACTATGACAAAATGTCTCCGATGAAATATATGACTTAGATTAATTAAAGGTGGAAATGAAATAAATGGGATGTATATTTCTGACCACCAAAATCGATTTTCCAATTAAGGATTGTTTCTGTGGAATTAATGCTTTCTTTCATAAAAATGGCGGAAGCAGTCTCAGGTATGTCGAAGATAGTTTAATTGTATATTGTTATTCCTGTGCGATATTCTTGACATATTTTGCTAGCATCGGATTAGCAGAATTAATACTGTAGTGATACTATAAAACACATGAGGGTAGTATTTTACAGAATACTCTCTTTGCACTTAATTGGGGAATGTGCTTTATTGTTTACCATTGTGATCTCTAATATTATTAGCAATATAAACATAAGGCGAAGTGATAGCCGATGAATCTGCAGGGAATGCTGTCTACTCTATTGTCGGGTTGTTGTCTCTTTGACACTTTCCCAATTTCCATTCTCGATTTTATTATCCATTTGTTGCACCTCAAAACATTATCCTGTCCCGTTGCAGTCCTTAGTTTTATTTTGTTTAGAGGTAGATTTGTATTTTACATACGTCAATGAGATAGTAATACAACGACAAAAATAAACCAAAGACATCGGAATGGCAACATACATGCAGTCTTCAGCTTCGGCTGTTATCCGCTGCTCTTTGATCGGGTTGTTGTCTCTTTGACTCATTCCCCATTTCCATTCTCAATTCTATTTCGCTATTGACAGCCATAGGCGAATCCAGGGGGGGCCTTGGGGGCCCGGGCCCCCCCTTTCGTGGGAAAAATTTGGTTGATTATATAGGGAATCATTGAAGCATGACTGGAGCGGGCCCCCTCTTTAATAGGTCAGTCAGCCCCCCCCCCCCCCCCCCCCCCCCCCCTTTAGGAAAAGTTCTGGATCCGCCACTGTCAGCTGTCTAGGATGTCCTGAGTCTGAAAAAGTTTTTAATATATTAAATAGAAACTATCCAAGGTCTGCCATCAACACCACAAAACATAAAGATATGACATAAGATCAATATACTGACGAGGTTGTCTTTTCTTCTTTTTAGACATGGGTTCAAGATTATGGTTTCTTCATGCTTATCTTAGGTCGTCTTCCCTTTAAAAATGTACTTAAACAATGTGAAAACGCTATGCAAATATTTAACTACCTGCACAAATTACTTTTGAAACCTACCCATTTTAAAAATCAATCAATACACATTTTATTAAAGTGTAAAAAACAATGTATGGTACCTGTGCTGTGCGTGTAAATACATGAATCTTACCATTGTGTGATATAATAATCAGGTCTTTATTGTATATGTTTGCAATGATCAATATTTGGTCCGTGTCGGACAAATTCCATACCGAATTTTAAACAAGTGATTTATTGTTAAATTAATAATTTTGGAAGTCCATACTAGCAATGGATGACCCCATACCACCGGGTAAGTCGTAAGAGATATAGATATCATATTTTTAATCTTTTTTTAAATGAAATACTTTTGTCACCTTATATGTCAAAAAGCCAAAATTGGTCGTCTGGAAAATTGATCCATATTAATATTTTAAATTAATATGTTGCTATTGTCTAATTTCAGGAAGGTTAATTAGAATGACTATTTAATTAGGTGGTATTCGTTTTAATTAACGCGTCCAATAATCTCTTTTCCTCGTGTTACTAAAATAGTCATGCAGAAAAATATTGAAATCCAACGGTGGGTAGTTATATTATGAATTTACTTTATTCCTTTGGCATGTTTGTTTGTCTGATTGCTATGAATTATTTTTGATAGGACTAGGCACTACCTCAAGTCTACATTTAGCTACTATGCAAGATTTTTTTTTCAATGATTGTCTGCCGGTCTAAGAATCACTGGGGTAAAGCTGATGACCGTAACTGCATTCACGGTCATCCCAAGATGTCGGATGAAAAATTAGGTCAGTTTCTGTATTGTCTGTTAAAGTGTTTCTATATCATTTTCTTTACAAATCATACATTGAAACGATGTAAATTTGTAAAAGAATCACTCGGAAATCACTAATTACTTCTGAGAAATGTGCATGAAACGGGAAATTCGATTTGAAAAAATCGCCAAGATGACCGTAAATCACAATCGAGATGACCGTAACAGAATCAGCGATTCATAACAAGGGTGACCGTAACTGCTTTTAAGATGACCGTAATTTGTAAATGATGACCGTAACTTTTAAAGGATGACCCTCAATTCTAAGAAATATCCGTATTTATATAACTATCTTTTTGTATCAAATGATTAATCGTGTTGGTATACACATATTAATATGAGAGTTTATCCTATAGGTAGAAGAAAATAAGACGTGCTTCAAATGCAAAGATTACCATATGTATCTTTTTTACAGTAGAGGGTTTAATTTTTTAAATGAATTTTCCAAAAGACATGCAAATGAACAGGAAGGGAAAACATGCTACAAAAGCGCGATAAAATGACACCTTACAAGCATAATGAAAAAATTGCGGTGCACAGCCTTCAACTGCTCGACAAAAATTTTTTGTTTGTTTCTGGGATTCCTTTTAATGACATATAATAAATACACATTTTTAAAAATACCAAAAAATTGCATGTACACCATTGATATTATATCGTCTTTCATTTTGTCGTGCAAATAAAATAACAGAAATATTTTGAAAATATCATTCGAATAAACTAGTGAAGGTGAGCTCCAGCAAAGTAGATCCTTAAAATAGTATTGTACGAAAAGCGTATCACAAGGCGGAACGTTGTCAATTTGTATATATACAGAAATGTTATTCATACAGTCAGGATTCTACTTCTTCAAAATTATCTCCCCATTACGCCAGTTCATGCTCACAATCGTAGAAATGGAAGCCATTGTAGGGATGACGCTCTGCCAATTTTGCTCTTGAAAACTGATAAATTTATCCAGATAGCACCATTACGATCGATCGTTATATGTCAGTTATATTTTAAAAGACAAATGTATCTACTAGCTAATGAGCATTAGTTAATGATCTTGTCTGCATTGATTCAACTTAAAAATATTGTCTGTTCAGATGTCAGATGGAATTTTTGAAAATTCTTAAGCATTTAAAAAAATTCTAATTAAATATTTCGTGGAAGGGCAAACTAAACATTTTCAGTGGTTGAAGATTATAAACCCTAGTTATCACACACAAGAAAATCATATTCTTCGAAGATTTCCATTTTCATCATCCAAATTAAAAGACTGTCGTCAAGTACTTTTAGAAAACATAGCTATTCGAACACACCTACTCTGTTTTTGTGATTCATTAGATAGGTATCTCACTTGACCCATATATTTCATCTTTTCGTACTGTCATTTTTTTACGTTATAAAGTCAACCTGTAGCTTTGATATATAATAATGATAGAATCTGAAGCGAGATGCTATATAAAATACTCTTGCTTTGTACGTTTTAAAGACAAAATATACACCACAAACATGCCCCAACATAAAAAGGTGCACTCGATTTTTCTCTTTTCGATACAATCGTTACCTGTTTTGGGGAATTTTTTCTTGATTCACATAATGGAAGGGCAGACACAAAAATTTCTGAACTAAAAGATTGAAATGTTCTCCGTCCGTGATAAAAAAAAATCGGAGGTTATGCATTTTCTACATCCAACTTATAGATACTATATAGAAAAAAGAAGATGTGGTATTATTGCCAATGAGACAACTATCCAGAAAAGACAAAAATGACACAAACATTAACAACTATAGGTAACCGTAAGGCCTTCAACAATGAGCAAAGCCCATACCGCATAGTCAGCTATAAAAGGCCCCGATAAGAACCATGTCGTCGACTTGATATCTTATTGTTTTGCATTACTATGTAATAGATACATTGGAAACTTATGCAAATGGTGTTTTTAAAATAAGAAAATTGTCGTTTTATTTGTTTCTATTAACTTTTTAAAATTTTGTTACTACATCAGACATTACAGTTAACATTTATCGCTTTCTCGATAAACACAGAGCTTCGATTCTTTTGTTCTATTTCAAAAGTGTTTCCGCTTGCATGTATCAAGACAAATTAAGATTTTAATCTGCTTCCTCTGGAACCATACACATGGGCTCGATTACCAAATATTCGTATGTGTTATTAATGTTTATAATGCTCCATTTATTGGCATTATGTTTTTCTGGTCTGTGCGTACGTTCTTCCGTTCGTCTGTTTGTTTGTCCGTTTGTCCAGCTTCAAGTTAAATAAAATTGAAACTTACTACACATTTTCCCTATGGTGTGATCTTTTTAATTCTAATACCAAATTACAGTTTTATCCCATTTTCATAGTCCACTAAACATAGAAAATGATAGTGTAGATGAGGCATCCGTGTACTAGGGACACATTCATGTTTCTTCAAATTTTCGTCGTATCGCTGTCGATATCAATAAATATTTCATTGTTTACGAGAAATATGCAATTTACTATCATTGTTATAAATCCTAAATATGGCCAATTATATTATTGTTTAAAAAAAGAAATTTATGAAACATATTTATATCCGCTAACTGAGCCCCTATTGAGATCGACAAACTCAACAAAAAAGCTGTATTTCTTAGAATTGATGGTCATCCTATAAAAGTTACGGTCGTCCTATATAAATTAAAGTCAGTCTTTACAAATTACGGTCATCCTTTACGAGTTACGGTCATCTTTTTACCAATCACGGTCATCCTTGTTTTATGTTACGGTCATCTTGAAAATATTTTGATTATGATTTACGGTCATCTTAACGATTTTTTCAAATTGAATTTCCCGTTTCATTCACATTTCTCGGAAGTAATTAGTGATTTTTCGAGTGACTCTTTTATAAAATTACATCGTTTCAATGTATGATGTGTAAAGAAAATGATATAAAAACACTTTAACAGACAATACAGAAACTGACCTAATTTTTCATCCGACATCTTGGGATGACCGTGAATGCAGTTACGGTCATCAGCTTTACCCCAGTGAGAATGTCTTCAACATTGTCAACATTTTGTTTCAACACCAAATTGGTTACCTATATATACTTTTTATAATGCACCATGAAAGTTGGATTTAAACGACAGTTTTATAATATGTTATAAATTGATAAGATATAAAATATTTTTACTGCAATAATCGAATCGCTGAGTCATCATTTTTTTTTCAACTAACATTTTACACACGTCTGCTTTAGTATATATATACTTGCGGTCTCACTTTTTTTTTTTTTTTTTTGTCTTTAACTTTTTTGTATTCAAGGGTCACTGGCCAGTCTTTAGTACAGAAGATGCGCTGTGTCTGGCGTGCAAAAATAAGTTTCATGACCTTTTTTTCAGTTATTCAAATCTGTATTATAAGTTCATAATATCTTATCTCGACGTTATCGATAATTTGAAATTGCACAAACAAGGTATAGATAAAGTGTCTTGTATATAAATGTCGAAAACTATTTCTGTAGTGCTTTGTCTTCAAATATTTGAAAAACATATCACTGCAAATATTTGAAAAATACATGTTACTGCAAATATTTGAAAATACAGTTTACAGTCTTTCTTTTGAACAGGATTATCAGAGACACGCGAAGAAAATGAAATAACGACATCAACTGAAAATAAAAGTTCTGAAGATCAACTTGTGTCAACCCAGGAGGACACTGATTCACAAACGTGTCAACAAGACTTGACACAACAGTTGAAAGACACTGAACACGTGTCAACCGACAACGGTTCATCAGTAGACCCCGAACCAGAAGTGTTAATTGCATTAGCTCAGAATTCTACTGAACAAATACAAAATACAGAGGAAAATTTAGACGAAAAAGACGGCGACGAAATAGCATCACAAGAAGCTGACACCTTTACCGATATTTCGCCGGAGGAATCGGAAAATTTCGAAGAGAAAAACGATGATATAGATTCGGATTTTAAGGAGAGTGAAAAATTTGAAAGTGAAACAAGTGAAAAATTCGAAAGTGAAACAAGTGAAATCATTTTCAGTGAAAATTTATTTAATGATAGTGAAATAAGTGAGAAAAATTCAGTTCATGAAGAATTATTACATGATAGTTTGAACTCAACACGAGAGGAAGTTGGGATTTTCATAACACAGGACCAACGAGAAGAGGAAAACCAACCAGAAGAAATGCCAGAGAAGCGAGAGGAAGAGGTGGTGTCACCATCTTTACAAAGGGCAAACCTGAGGTTTAGATGGGCAAAAACAATTCCGGTATCTTCAAACGAGATCATATTCTTTTCATCACATAAAATGGTAGGTTGGATATTAAATTAGTAAGCGATGTTCAGTATAAGTCTTACAGGGGCGGATCCAGCCATTTAAAAAAGGGGGGGGGGGTCCCACGGGGGGTAACTTCGATATTTTTTTGGTAGGGGTGTGCCATTTTTGTCTCAAAAAACGTACATATTTTAATATAACATTCACTGAAATTCAGTACCTATAGTTATATAAATATTTAAGTAAGAATGACCTATACTTATATACAATATTTAAAATATGACCCATGCTTATAGAAGCACTAACTCATCATCACTCATAATTCATAAATATACCAGCTACCCGTAAGTTTTTATATATGAATTGACATCGTTTGGTTCACATATATTTTATCGTTATATATACGCTCAAGTATATACGTATATGTAGATCATACCCCAAATCAATATACAGTTATCAAACGTAAATGCATTTTAATATAGGATGTCATTAAAAAGAAGGGTAATTTTTATATAAAATCTCGCAAAATTATGACCCATATTTTTGGCACATCCCGTATACACAATAATAGGAAGTTACCCCCCGTGGGGGTTCCTAACCCAGGACAAAGGGGAAGGGGGGGGGGTTCCAATTACATGTCCCCATTCAAATGCATTGATCGTCCAAAAAAAAGGGGGGGTTCCAACCCCCGGACCCCCCCTCTGGATCCGCGCCTGTCTTACCATCTTCGCTAGCCAAGGGTTACGATCCACTCCCGTTCTAGAGAACGGGAGTGGATCGCAACCCTGTTATGCAGCACACTAGAAATATAGGAAGTATTTAACCCTCTCCGACTTAGTTAGTTATACTGTAGTTGTATTACTGCAACAGATGCTCGTTGACATTAAAACTTCTTCGGTGATCATGGAAAGAAGTTTGCCGCACAGATCACATAAAAAAGGTGTCATACCACCAATTACTCCCTCAAATTTAGAACGTATGTGAAAGTAGGCCTACTCGGACAAAAAAAAGTGCATTTGATATCATTGTTCACCTAAACTAACAAACAAATTTGCAGAAATGAAAGTTTTGTTGAAAGAGAAATATATTAAGACCATTTTGAGCCAAAATTTACCTGTCTATGAGTTTGCATTAAAAATTGAGGATTAATGCGCTCCATAGTATACTAATTTAAGATTTCCAGAAAACCAGGGGTTATTTTTAGTGGTACCTCCTTTCGGAAGCTCTCTGCTTTCTTATATGATTTTGAATGTATGTTGAAAATTGGCATGCAGAAAGGTGACACCTGTACAATTCAGGATATACCTAGTTTCTATGAAGTTAAACTTAAGGTAAAATATTTAGAAAGCTGTGAAAATTGCAAAATTTGGTTGAACAGATAGGGACTTTTAATTGGTGGTATGACACCTTAAGCAAAATGCGGTGAAACATCAAAATCAGAAAACAATTGTTTTTTTTTGTCTTAACTGATCATTTGAGATAATAGTAGCCACATTTAAATCTTTTTGGGGGCAAAATGTCACATATTGCAAATTTAGAGCCTAAAACTTGAGTTTGTCCTATTTTTAGCTTTTCCCATCCTGACAATATGCTTTTATATAAAAAATGTCCTAAATAATGTTATAAATGCACAGAAAGTTATTCTGTGGTGTTAAACATTGAAACATAAGTTGTTTACTACCTCCAAAAAATTTTTGTCATGCAGATTAAATGAAATTATTTGATTTTTACCCCTTATAGCATTGCGTCATACTATGTACTTGGCAGATAGCATAGCCTAATGTAAGCACTGCAGAAACTCACAAAAGCACCATTTATTATTCCAAATGAAAATTTTATATCTTAAATTTTATTAACTGATGTAAATAAACACAGTTAAATGACCATGACTGCACTTTTGATCAATTTGTAGTACTTTACTGACACCAGATGAAAAAAAGGGGGGTCAATATTCCTTGACACTTCAATACCTTGGATTTTTTACTAAATTCATTGAAAAAATTGTTGGAAGTCTTTCAAGAAGTAGAACAAACAAGAAAAAATCAGTAAACAATGATCTTGATATTGAAAGTTTATGTTCCTGTAGCCCAAAATGAAATTTTCAAGTATTTTCTATCAAAGTCATACATTACAGTCAGTTTAAATTGAGCTGTGAAATTTTTATTATAAGTCGCATAATGCTCAGATAGGCTGTTTTTAACTACAAATTGACTAAGGATTAAGAATAAAGCAAAATAAAAGATTTCTAATCAACTTTTTTGTCTCTTTAGGTGTCATACCACCAATTACTCCCTCAAATTTAGAACGTATGTGAAAGTAGGCCTACTCGGACAAAAAAAAGTGCATTTGATATCATTGTTCACCTAAACTAACAAACAAATTTGCAGAAATGAAAGTTTTGTTGAAAGAGAAATATATTAAGACCATTTTGAGCCAAAATTTACCTGTCTATGAGTTTGCATTAAAAATTGAGGATTAATGCGCTCCATAGTATACTAATTTAAGATTTCCAGAAAACCAGGGGTTATTTTTAGTGGTACCTCCTTTCGGAAGCTCTCTGCTTTCTTATATGATTTTGAATGTATGTTGAAAATTGGCATGCAGAAAGGTGACACCTGTACAATTCAGGATATACCTAGTTTCTATGAAGTTAAACTTAAGGTAAAATATTTAGAAAGCTGTGAAAATTGCAAAATTTGGTTGAACAGATAGGGACTTTTAATTGGTGGTATGACACCAAAAGAAATGCGGAATTAACGCCCATGTACGATTTTGAGTCTTACTTTATTGATTTCCGGTGAACATTTTAGTATGGAAAGAAGAACCGTCTCAAAATCGTCTGGTCACACACACACACATTATCATGATTACACATGATTAAGTGACATTAGAGTCACCGAGAGAGTCACACTAAATGTTTACCTACCCGGGAGAAAACGAACGGACATGTTCAACCATTTTCAGGAGGTACAATTCAAGCCATTCAAAAATTAATTAATTTATAAAAGCGATAATTATTTACAACTAATGTGGGCTACTCTCAAAATTTATGCAAGTAATTTGAAGAAGAACAGCACCTTAAAAAGACTGTGGAAAACTTCAAAGCTATTGGATGCAGGAGGTTATCTTAGATGGATGCACAGAACTGGCATCTTTAATAAAATATGAAGTTGTAAAGACAAACAAACAAATCTTTCATTCAGGACGCTCTTACGAACTTTTAAATTAATAAAGACGATACAAATAAAATGTATTATAATAATCTATATCTGTATCCTTATTTCACAAATGCTGTGCAGACATATATAATACGAACATTGTATATTATATTATGATATGTCTCTGTAAAAACGTTCAAAATGGAATTAGAATACGAAGTCATATATATGAAGACCCTAATGGGGGTGTCAAAACAGATACATATATACACATGATCCTGAAATATTTGGTCTGGTAAATAATACTATCAGAGACATATATAATACATGATACTATGAAAACGACAAAGTTATCACATAATCACAAACCCCATGTCATGAGGAGGCTCATTTATATGAAGGACTTTGAACCTTGATGGTTACACTCTGAAGTGTGTAACTTGGTTAAAAAGCTGAAGTGTGATCAGGTGACATGGTGATGCTACCTTGTTGATAACTGTAATGAAGTGTGATGGTGGTTACGCTGAAGTGCAATGGTCTGTCAGCCTGTGACATTGAGTGAAAAGCAAAGTAAACATGAGCTGTTAAAATGAAATGATACCTTGCATTTGAAATATAATTTAATTTCTGTTCAGTTTCAATCAAAGGCTTTTAAAATCTTGATTTGTTTGATTCTGAAACGGCGAATTCTATTCAAAATAAAAAAAAATCACAATAATTTCTGATTTTACAGTATTGATACAATGTATATATACTGGTAATCATAGATACATGTACATGTATGAATGTTTTATATTTAGATATGAGCTAATAAAAATAACAAACAATTTTCTTTTGATAGGAAGAACCTTTGAAGCTAACATGGTCAGAGGGAGCAGATTGTTACTACTCCAAAGACTTAGAGGTCCCTACAGGGATGTACAAAGGGACACTTGTTATTGATGAGAAATCCTACCCTATAGATGAAGTCACTGTAAAGCACTATACATTTGAAGCTGATCTATATGTAAAAGATGGTAAATACACTGATTTTAAACCCCGTTGAATAAGTTTACACGCCCATTTCCAGGTGGGTTCCTGAGTTCAGGCAAATGACTTCCTCTCCCCCTGAAAACAAGAATATTTTGTAAGCCTACCTCAGTCCAGATTGGGTTTGAAGTCGAAGAAATTTTACAGAGTAAACACTTAAACAGCCTTAGCAATTATTGAAAGTTCTGCACTATGAAATACTTTTTGGCCGAAATATCTTTTAGTTTAGTTTTAAATTTATACATTGTTATACTTAATGAAAATGGATTCTTCAATGGATGTTATTTAATTTACATTTCTGCAGTCTCCAACAGATTAATAAATGTAGGCATTGTACTAATAATTACATTAGATGTATGTTTCATTAGAATATGTTATTCTGATTGGCTAATTGCACATCACATGTTATTCCTTAAGCAATTGCATTACTCAATAAAACTTATCATTCATGATAACACGAGGTCCCACAATAAAGTGCACAGGTGAATTAAATAAAGAAAAATAAAAAATTTGTGTTTTCATTATCCTAGCTAAAAAATGTAATTTTAAGTATTGAATGCTTCTTTTTGTATCTTCATAGGGTTGTAAAAGCGTTGACCGTGCGTACATTTTTAGAATGAAGCGCTTCATACAAAATATACTTCGGTCAAAGCTTTTACACCCCAATAAAGTTACAAAAAGAAGCATTCAATACTTAAATAAAAAGCATACAAATGTTCTGACTATGAATACTTAAGTGGTCGATCAAACTTTATATCATTAGTTTTTTGTTCTATTTCGTCTATTTAGTCAATAAGTTTATATTTATAGTAATACACACTGGTCAATAATTCAATCATATTCGATACATTGACAATTGAAATGATTAAAAAGAAATACATTATTAATTAACAGGTACTTGAACCTGTTATGACATGTGTAGATTAATCAATTAACGTTTTGTTATTTCACCTGTTTAATACCTTTTAAACACCCTTTTCAATACATATATATTATAGTCTGTTTCATTACTATCAGTTAGCAAAATCAGTTGAAATTGAATTGTTTCTTTTCAAAGATAAATTATAATATTATTATATATGTTTCATTAGTTTACCATGACTGGAGTAATTGGAAAATGCAATTTAGATATAACAACAAAGACAAATTTATTACGATTAACACAGGGGTAATTTTATAAAACAGTTAATAGAATCAGGGGTTGAAGTCATAAATCTTTGCTCAGCGCAAAAATCATGCTCCAAACATAAAATCAAGCATTTTGATTGGTTGATTCTCGAGTCCGAGTACAAAAATCGTGCTCGAAAGTTTTATGACCGCAAGGCCAGGTGTATTATGCTCCAGTATAAGGATAAAAGAGGGACAAAAGATACCAAAGGGACAGTCAAACTCATAAATCTAAAATAAACTGACAATGCTATGGCTTAAAATGAAAAAGACAAACAATAGTACACACGACACAACATAGAAAACTAAAGAATAAACAACACGAACCCCACCAAAAACTAGGGGTGATCTCAGGTGCTCCGGAAGGGTAAACAGATCCTGCTCCACATGTAGCACCCGTCGTGTTGCTTATGAGATAACAAATCCGGTAAATAGTCTAATTCGGTGGGTCACATTCATGAAAGGGAAGGGGATTGTAGTTAAGACGTAAAGGTAAAGAGTTTGAAAAAAATATGATTTTTTTTTATTGTGGCCAATTTTTTTTCTGCATGATTATTCTTATGTCTATTGATGCCCTGGATGTCTTTTAGTTTATATAAATAAAATGAGATAAAAATTCCTAGCCCCTGAACATAATGGACTGCATGCAATTACAATTATAAACAAAGACAATATTGAGCCATAAACTCAAGTAAAAAGAATTTAAACATGTTAGCTTGAAGTATTCCTTACTAAAATATTACATATAAATAAATTGAAAGATTGGTTACTATTTGTTATAATGAATACAATGGACAAGAGAAAATTGTTTTTAAAAAATATTTAAATTACTTGAATAATAAATAATGACAAATGATAATAAACTTTTATTTTATTTCCCTTGAGAGTATATCCCAACAATAAAAATGTCCTAAGGGGCTATAAAAGGACACCATTAATGAATGCCCTTGTTCTTTAATGTTGGCACTTATAATTCATTGTTCAAATATATACCCTCCTTTCAAGATAAAAATAATCTAAACATATCCTTAGAATTTGAATGAAGTCAAAAGTAAATTACACAAGTTATTCAGTGATAGATTAAAAGCAAATATCGTACGGATCATTTCAGAAGAGGGAAATCAAGTTCATGCAAATTTTATTTCATGAATTGTCAATGGTGAATTTAAGTCAAACCTTTAGGTTTTAGTCGTGAAGAGAAAATAGACTGGGAAATTTATAAAAATAGAGCAAAATGATAAATAAGGATTAAGATTTAAGCCTCCGTTATAAACGGTGCATATTTTATTACCTACGGAATATACTTTTTATTATGGATCACGGTAAGATACGCATAGGTAATTATCTTACTTACATTGAAGTGCAATATTGAACGTTGCTAGGGGTTGTAGTGTAACATCCTTTTAGAAATAATGTTCACAATATGTTAACCTATTGAAAGAATTTATAAGGCTTTATAATTTCATATCATTTTGTAAACCTGATTTGTTTTTGAAGAATTCATTTTTAATAAAAAGTATAAATTGACATGAAAAGTGGCAGTGGTTATAAATTTTTGATATGTTAAATGTCTTTAGTTTTTTTACAACCCTGCTTTAAAAAAGTGGAGGTATACTGTTTTACCTTTGTCCATCAGTCCATCCATCCTTCTCATGAACATTTTTGTTTACATCTGTCTCAGGAACTACATCATAAGGATTTTTGAAATTTGGTTTCAGGGTTTATATAAGTCAGCTATACTTGGTGATGTGTTTTCAGTTTCATCACTCAACAACTTCCTGTTTACCAAAAACTACATATTTTTGCATTACTAAAATTATCTAGTTGTGATGGGGTATCATCAGTGAGCAGTTTTTTTTTTTTAATTCATTTTAATATAGATCCAAAGATGTATAATATAACATATATTTATAAATCTATATTTGGACTCATTTTTTTGCAAGGTCATTATAATTATTCTGCATTCCATGAGTTAGGTAAGCATGGAGCTATCTTGTTTTGTAAATATTACTTAAAATGAATGTACTTTCAATTTTGTGTACTAAATGAACTAAATTATTAATCGCTGATTATATCTGAATGCCTTGTTTGGAGTTTTACTTGGGGTGTATTGTTCTTTTCCATGCATTGGCAATTGCACTAGTATGCTGGATAAACTCATGATACTGAATATTACTGAAAGGGGCAAGTTAGCTACGAGATACTAAAAAATAAAGAAAATATGATTTTTTTTGTTCAATCATTTATGAAAGTAAAATAGTGAAATATGAGAATTTGAGTCAAATCATGAACATGAATTTAACAGCTAATACCCCTTTAAAATTCAGAAATTTGTGGCCAAAATCTGGAATAAATGAAAAGGAATGAATTCAGGAAATGTTACATACAAATTAAACTATATAAAGTACAGGTATAAGAATTAAAAGTGTAAGTTTTATTTTTTATGAACCCTATCCTGTCACAATTTATTCTGTTGTTATAAAAGTGACCTCAAAAGTTTCTTAATTTATAGTATTTCTTCACTCTCTTTGAGGATCAGATTAAACAATAAGATTAAAAATTTATGCCAAATTATGGTGATAACAAATAAAGATAAAACCAATATCGGGTGACAAACATTCATGCTATTTTTAAACACAATGTGTTCAAATAAATATATATATATATACAAAGCAAATTTACAGATCTAACATTGTTGGGTTGATGTTTAGACGAGTTGTATATATATACAATGTATATACATATATATCAAAAATTAAAATTATATATACACACAATTTGTATGATAGGTGGATTAAAGGTCAAATTGTTCAATAAAAATTAATTAAGTCAGCTATAGTTAATCTCTGACCAATATATTATGCATTGAGGCCACAATAGAATAATTTTATGATTTAATAAATCTTGAAACTGTTATTTACTTAAATTTACCCAAATTACATCAAGTAATATTGAAAGACAATGTAATTTTTTAATTGTTTTTTTGTAAAAAGGTTGAGCGAGGTCGCACATGGTAAAATTTTGCTATCATTAACTTGATAAAAAATCATGATTATTTTGATGTGGCCTGAATTGGCACACTATAGATAAAATTGACCGCTATAAGGTGGTGACAAGTCTGAACTTTCTTGAGCTCCCCTAGTGTCTTTTGTCATACATGCAGTAAATAGTTATTTATTCCTGTTCCATTTGACTGATTAATTTGATTTGATCTTAAATTGTTTAATTCACAAACAAAAAACTTCAAAAGATTAATGATTTCAATACACAAAAGGTGTAATATCTTAATTTCAATCATACATAAAATGGCTCAGTAAAGAAATTAGCAAAATTTAGCATTTTTCTGAGTTTCTGGACCATAAACGTGTTGACAAATCTATCAAAAATACAATGTCTTCATCAGCATGTTCATATAATTTGATGTGTCATTAAGAAACAAAAACTAGTAGAAGCAGGTATTTAATTTTGTGATTAACTTTATTTAATAATTAGTCCGAGTTCTTCGAGTTGAAATGAACATGTTAATTGATAGTATGAAATGGAGAGCTTTTGTTTGTAACCGGACACACTAGCAAGTGATTTTAGAAATTAGCTAGATATCTTATTTCACATTTGTGGAATCGAATTAAATCAATTCTAATAATTCTGAAATATAATTCGACCAGATTGATTTTTGTTTGTGGTAGTTACACTTTCAATGATTTTGTGACATCATGATGATTTTCTAATGCATACAATTTTAATTTTGTAAGAACCTGGAGTATTGTTTTCAAGAGTCCAAATCAAGTGTCTACTGCTTAAATTTGGCCAAAGTTAAAATTGGATTTTGGATATTAAAGATTATTTAAAGCTGGCAGGAGGCTTGTAAAATGCCTCGCACAAGAATAGAATATATTTTAGATTCTCGTATACCATGTGCAATAGTAGACACTTATAGTGATTCTGATTCTGATGTACTTTCAGATATTATTGAGGATAATTTCTCTGCTGAACGAGAGAAGACCGTGGAAGATGTTAATACATACAGCGACACTAATATATCTAGTAATGACCAAACAGGGTTACATTATACAGGAAAAATTGAGGACATTATACGACAACAGATGCATTCAGTCAGCCCTGAACAAGAGTTCACAGTTAAATCAGACCATGGTTCTGGCAGACATACACCTATAGGTGATGTTGGTTTTGAGACATACCAAGATGGATTAAATAATTCTTATAGCAAACATTTAAATGCATCTGTCGTGGAGGATGAAATCGAACAGAGTTTTAATCAATCTCAGCATTCTTCCAAACCACAAACCCCACAGCCTACAGTGGAAGAAATAATTGAAAATACATTAAGAGAATCAAGAAGTCAGGAGCGGACAACTCCTCAGTCTGATCGTCTGGCTGACTTTTTCAGCAGCGAAGATCAAAGAATTTCTACTGATAAGATTTTAAATGGTGATGGATCATTAGAATTTGCTGAGCATTACAAATCCCCTTCTAGCTCTGCTCGGCAAACACCACAGAGGGACTTCATAGGTGATGTCCTTGGATTTGACCAGCCTAAATCAACTGAAGGCTCTGTCCATAGTTATGAGCAAAGAAGAACACCCATTAGGTCT
This sequence comes from Mytilus galloprovincialis, assembly GCF_965363235.1. Taxonomy (NCBI): domain Eukaryota; kingdom Metazoa; phylum Mollusca; class Bivalvia; order Mytilida; family Mytilidae; genus Mytilus; species Mytilus galloprovincialis. The sequence continues at coordinate 6,029,571 of NC_134847.1, forward strand.
GTAGAAGGTTCTCTGCATAGTTCAGCTAGACATACACCTTTAGAAGGTTCCATGCATGGTTCAGATAGGCGTACTTCGTTAGAAGGGTCCCTCCATGGATCAACCAGACACACACCTTTAGAAGGTTCTCTGCATGGATCAGATAGACGTACACCTTTAGATGGTTCCTTTCATGGATCAGATAGACGTACACCATTAGAAGGTTCCCTACATGGCTCACTGGGTAGACATACACCGTTAGATGATATAGTACAAACTGCCTCTCCTGCTGGAAGCCTTCATGGATCAACTCACAGTTCTACACGTCAGACCCCATTACAAACATCTACACGACAAACTCCCTCTGAGACCTTCCGAACAAGCCAGGAAAATTTATATGGGTCACACAGCTCATTACCTGGTCATGGTGGCTCAAGGCCCCTGAGTTTGACGAGTGAACAAGAATTAACACAATACTTTGAGCAGAGCAGTAAAAGAGTTAGTGAACCTGCTTCTACAGGATCAACTAAAACACCAACTCCACAACAATATTCTTCAGGAATACAAAGTAACGGTAATAGAGCTCACGGTGCGTCAAGTTTACCAGTAATCACTACACAGCAGAGACTTCAGGCAGAAAAACGTAGCAAGACACCAGATAATTATATCAGGGTTCCTGGTAGCATGACATCTCCTGCTGCCGTAGCTAGACCATCGTCAGTAACAAGAGGCTCCACCTCCTCATCCAGGGCCAGTAATAGGACTATCACACCAGGGGATGATGTGGAGAGACAACTTTCTATGGTAAGATATTTTCTCAACTTTAATACATGTACTGTATCTTGTACATCAATTCTGATTTGTCAAGAAGTAGTATAAAGAATCTTATATGACCTAATAAAGGAATATTCATGGAATCTATAGGCTTTTAAAATGGCCATAGATATAAGAAGATATGTATGTCAGTGCCAATGAGAGTCAACTCTCCATCCAAGTAACAATTTGTAAAAGAAAAACTATTATAGGTATGACAATCAATTTGTTCTCATTTGGGAATATGTATTGAATATTTACAATTTGGCAGTTTAGCAAATTACAATCAATCTGCCAACCTCAATCAATCTGCCAACCTATTCATAAAATGTATTTTTTTCAAGATAGATAAAGTGATAGAGTGAAAAATATTCCACATTTTCCGCATTTCATTTTATTTTATTGCAAATTTTAATTCAAATCTTTAAATGTAATTACTGTTTGTTACATAAATATTTCAATCCTTAAAAATCAATTCCAATGTAATCACAACACACCAATATAACTGTGCATAGTGCATACCAGTGTATTAACAATAATCCCTCCATTAGGGAAATTGTGTTGAGACATGAATTTCAGTCTGTCCCTAAATACTTAAGTCAGCATGTCAGATAAAACTGTTAAAATTTATCAATGAGAAAAGCTAATTATTTAATGTTTGATTATCGATCAAGGGGATTTACAACAGGTAAATTTAAACTTGTTAAATGGCCAGGTAAAAATGAAAATTCCATAATTTAAGGTCACCAACTTTGTTTGTTTGTAAACCATTGATATGGAGGTTTGTGTCTATACTTTGAATTATTTTTCTTTATTTAAGGTGGAAATACTTGAACCTTATATTGTCTATAAATAAATTTAATATATTTATGAACAGACAGCCACATTATTGATTTGATTAATTTACCATTTTATTGGGTTGAATTGAATAATGGGTTTGTATGTCCACGAATAGATATTACCTGTGAGTTGTTAAGCATTAAGAACTTCAATATAAACATATACAGCATGTAAGGGTCTGTTTTTCGAACTTCAATGTTTTTAGATATTAGAGGAGACTCACTCAGATTTTAACCTGTTTGTTTTATATAGGGTCTGTCTTGAGCTATAGTTGGCTTTTGTTCTTTTTATTGTTCATCCAGTTAATTAAAGAAGAAACAAAAACCAATGAATAAAATTTATATACAGATCCCCAAAAATGTCTTATTTCAGATATAAAACATATGAATTGCAGACATCAAAAGGACAAGAGAGGTTACATGTCCTTCAATTAGGAATTTTCTTATCCTTATTGCGATGTTTTTATTAATGAAATAATGCGACTGGATAGATTTTTACTAGCATTCTGGTATTTTGTATATATATTTATATGAATGAAGATTACCCTGAAATCGCAATAATTAATCTCGCATATCCATTAAAAAAAATTCACATTAATAAACGTACTCAAATCTGAATATATATACAGTAACAAACATGCAGCAAAATTAGCAATTAAGGAATTAATAAATGGCCCGAGAACACAGTTATTTCGTATTGCATTTCTTTTAGACAATAAATTCAAATTAAAAAAGTCGCACCTGCTCTTTCTCAAAAAGATTTTTACAGCGTAGTGTACTACCAGTGAGACAAATAATATAAAAATTATAGAAACTTCTACCAGCTCTAACTCAAAATATTGACAATTCTGTGTTAAGGGGGTGTAAAAATTCAGTTTGACAGCTTCAGACGTGATAAAATTTGACCTTTTTAAACTGGACCAAATCACTACTTAACATAAAGATTCAGCACCCAAATTTTTTAAACATGTAATAACATCCCCCTACTTAATATTTCATGCATTTAATATCAAGAAATAAATTGGGAAAGTGTATCAAATAAAACATGCAAGTTATACACTTTTTACACTAGGGACTATATTTGTAGACAACGAAAACCAAAGGACGATAACTGTGTCCTTGGATCAGATGATGGGTGGGGTTGTTTACAAAGAAAGAAACCTACCACAGAACTAAAAATCACAATACCAGTCAACAGTGATTAAAATGCATACATGAAAAAAAATCAGCTTAAAAGAACATTTATAGGACATATATATAACAAATCAAGTTTTATTTTTTTAAATAAGATATTTCTTACAGTAAATCCAAACAAAGAAAGAACAGACACTGTTACTTTATGGTGATAACTCTACCGACAAAAAAATGCTTCATAGGATCAGTGTCTGTATAATTCCAATGGTCATATATGGTCATTGACTTTTGGCAAATAACATAAATAAAGATGCTGTAGTTAATATTTGATGATTTTTATGCTTACAGGACAGTGTGGTGCAGAAAAGAATAGAAGATTTAGAAGATACAGTCAGAAATCTACGTAAATTATTAAGTGCTAGGGAACAAGAGGTCCATGAATTAACTGATCAACTCAATGATATTAGAGACATTAATAGGTCTTTACAAGATGATCTGGAACACAGCAAAGAGAAACAGTCAAGTACACCCAAACCTGGAAAAAATCAGGAGGTATGTCTAATTATAACTCACAGAAATACTATTTCAGTACCAATTTCCTAGACTCGTTCAAGAATATCCCACTGTAGTTAATTATTCAGGAAAACTGAAAGGTCACCGTATGGCCTTCATTGAACTACAAATGTATAAGCAAAGTCCATACCGCATAGTCAGTTATAAAAGGCCCTGAAATGACAAATGTACAACAATTTAAACGAGAAAACTAAAGGCCTAATTTATGTACAAAAAAATGAACGAAAAACATATATGTAACACATAAACAAACGACAATGATGGAATTACAGTCACCTGACTTGGGACAGGCACATACATACAGAATGTGGCAGGGTTAAAAACTGTTAGCATGATTCTCCCCTAACCTGGGACAGTGGTGTAACAATACAACATAAGAACGACCTATAAAAATCAGTTGAATAAGGCTTAACTCATCAGATGCATACAAATAGAAATATCTAACAAAAACACAAAGTGGATGTGGCATGGTACTTGAAAATGCCAACAACAAAAAAAACCACTAAGTACAAATCTGAGATTACTCGCAGTTACTGACAGCTAGTTCACAGCCACTTACTACTAATAAAAAAAAATCATGCATCTAAGACTAAATTGTCTTTGAATGTTTCAATTTTCACTACTGTCAATTCAGAAATTATTGCGTGCATTTATTATTGCGATTTTGTCATTTTAGACTTAAATGTGATTTAAATTTTTACAATTTTGAGAATATCCTGTATAATTCATATAAACAAAGGCAACAGTAGTATACCGCTGTTCAAAACTCGCAAATCTATGGACAAAAAACAAAATCAGGGTAACAAACTAAAACTGAGGGAAACACAATATAAAATATTTCAAAATGCGAGTTTAAATTATTGCGTTTACAACTCTCTCGCAATTTTTGCAATAATAAAAACCTTGCAATAATATCTGAATTTACAGTATTTCCAAATTTTAAAATATGACTTTGGAAAAATTATTTAGCTAGTTATACTTCCTAGCCAAGAAAAAAAAAATCTTAAATTGATCGAAACTGTGAGGAAGATTTATTAATTGAAGTATGCTTTCACAATTTCTTATTTACTTAGATAAAAAATATGGTTTATTGATACCAAGTCATATTGATTAATCGGTTGTTTGAACAGTCACCTAGGTATGTTATACTTTCCAGAGGTGTTAAAACTTGTTATAGAGGTCAGCCAGGTAAACGCTATAAAACTTCTGTTTTATTTTATCTCACGATCTGATCAAGATTTATGACTGGTTTTACATAATATATTCTTTAAAGTTCTTTAATAATAGGGTTTCTATAAGTTTGGTCGTAAGAAATCAATATACAGTAAATAGAGACAAACAGTGTAATGATAGTACAATGAATTAGTTTAATTATTACCTTCCATACAGAGGGGTTATTCATAAAAGTTTTTCTCATTTTGTTCTTCAGTGCAGCTCGTCCAACTTTATAGTATATCAATTAAGGCTATTATTATTTATTTCCAAGATTAAACATGCAATTAAAACAAAATTGAGATGATCATGTAATAACTATTTTATTTTTATTTTGTGGTCCTTAGTAGTCTTGACAGTTGTCCTATGTTATGTCTTTGTGATATTTTTGTTATTTAAGGAGGACCCAAAGAATTAACAGCTAATATGTGATTATCAGTCTATTATTATAGCCATTTATTATGCCCCATTTATGGGCATTATGTTTTATGGTCTGTGCGTCCATCTGTTAGATTGTATGTTCGACCGTTCGTTTCGTCTGTTCGTCCATTCGTCCTTATGTCCAACTTCAGGTTAAAGCTTTTGGTCAAGGTCAGGTTAAAGTTTTTGTTCAAGGTAGTTTTTGATAAAGTTGAAGTCCAATCAATTTAAAACTTAGTACACATGTTACCTATGATATGATCTTTTTAATTTTAATGCCAAATTAGAGTTTTAACCCCAATTTTACACAAATACTTGTCTATTGTAGAAGACCTTATATTTACATAAAACTACCATCTGGTGTTTTTTTGTGTCCATAAGTTTCTGCCCCACTGACACTAGTACACCTCACCGTGGATTGTCATCTGTTATTATAAAAAGAAAAATAAAGGACAACAAAAACTCAGTCATTTTAAACAAATCTATGTTGTTTTTTTTACAGTTAGAAAGACGGTATGGCCTGTTATCCAATGAGAAGGAGATATTAGCACAGGAAGTGGTCAAACTACACGATCACATCAATGATTTACAGCAAAGATTAGAGAGAGATGGACGACCTGATGGAGAGACACATCCTAGTATAAGTAGTTACGATCCAAATAATCCAAACGCTCTTCAAAGAAAAATCGGTAATTTAAAAAAACTGCTAGTTATCAGATTAAAATATGTGATTGACCACTTGGCACATTTATGGTTTCAGTTGTACAAGAATCATGAAGGCTTTATTTTAGTAAAACATATGTCAAAGTTAAGTCTTAAGATATTTTGCTAGTAGAGATCGTGAATCTCAGCATTTAAGTCTTCATTTGGGTAAACTTAATTTGTAAACCTCATTATTTGTGGATCCCAACTTTCTTGAATTTCATATGATCTGGTAAACCGCAAATTTGAATATCAAATGAAGTTCAAAAATTGTATAGACTTGTTTGCAGTCTGTTTGATTACCATAAAATAAATATCCATGAATATTTTTTTGCCTAATACACTAAAATACTTGGAAAATAAATCTACAGTATTATTGAATATTAAAGTTGTTGCTTTACTTTAAGTTTATAAACAAATAATATTTATTTATAGCTGACCTACAAAGTCAAGTACAAGACTTACAAGAAGCCAATGAGTCAGCTGTTTTGGAGGTGAATAATTCAGAGAGGAAAATAAAAGAGCTAACAAAACAGAATGAAGGTTTCAGAACAACACAAAATGTTGGTCATCAGGATTTACACGCAGAGAATAGAATGCTACATGATAAGGTACATGAACTAAAATATTTGTAGTATTAGAAAAATCTTTTTTTGTATAAACTATGAAGCCAGTCATTTTTAAAACTTCATACAGTATAAAACTAGAAGATGTGGAATGATTTCTAATGAGACTACTCCACCAGAGTTTAAATCATACATGGATAAAAGCAGTTATTTTTAGGCCACTGTAGGGCCTTTAACAATGAGAAAAAACATACTGTATAGTCAGCTATAAAGGGGCCTAACATGAAAAATGTAAAACAATTTATAACTTTTAAATCTTCCTGAATATGCATGAAATTTTTGCTGACATAAAGCATCTTACGACTATTACAGCGAATTCATATCAAGGGAACCAGTTATCTTGGATTGAGGAAACAATATATTATCATGGATATTTAATTTTATGGTTTTACCAATGTCTTCATAAAAACTTTTAAGAAAATTTTTACTTTGTCAAAGATTGGAATTTAGGGGTTCACTTACCCATGAAATCCACAAATATTATGGTATGATGATGAAAAAATGATTATGAATCCACAGTTATAAGCTGAATCCCAGATCTTATAATAGATGGAAATACAAAATTGTGCATGTTGCTGAAAACTGTTTAATATATATATATATATAAATTAATTACAAAAAATACTTTTTTTAAGCTCTGGATTTTGGGATTGAGCCTTTGGGATTCAAGAATTCTTTTTTTGAATTTGGGATGTCAGGATTTAAATTTCTTTAAATTCAGGACCTCAGGATTTCATGTTCATAAGCCTGGGATTTCGGGATCGGGACCCCTCCAACCCCCCTCACTAGGGTAAAGATATTTGTTTTAATGATAATCCTTTTGTAGATATCCAAACTTTGGGAGCAAGGATATGGAGACAGTACAGATCACAAGGTCAGAGTTGAGAACCAACAGCTGAGAGATGACAATCGTGCCATCAGGGAAAGGAATTATAAACTACATGAAGAAAATCTTAAACTGAAAGAGGAAGTTACAGAAATCAGGAGAGTACTAGAGAGACAAACTTCAGATTCCAAAATGTCTAGAATTAGTGTTGGTCATTTAGGTAAGATCATTTCTACAAAAGTTCCAATTCCAAAATGTCTAGAATTAGTGTTGGTCATTTAGGTAAGATCATTTCTACAAAAGTTCCGATTCCAAAATGTCTAGAATTAGTGTTGGTCATTTAGGTAAGATCATTTCTACAAAAGTTCCGATTCCAAAATGTCTAGAATAAGTGTTGGTCATTAAGTTAAGGTCATTTCTACAAAAGTTCAGATTCCAAAATGTCTAGAATTAGTGTTGGTCATTTAGGTAAGATCATTTCTACAAAAGTTCAGATTCCAAAATGTCTAGAATTAGTTTTGGTCATTTAGGTAAGATCATTTCTACAAAAGTTCAGATTCCAAAATTTCTAGAATTAGTGTTGGTCATTTAGGTAAGATCATTTCTACAAAAGTTCCGATTTCAAAATGTCTAGAATTAGTGTTGGTCATTTAGGTAAGATCATGTCTACAAAAGTTCAGATTCCAAAATGTCTAGAATTAGTGTTGGTCATTTAGGTAAGATCATTTCTACAAAAGTTCAGATTCCAAAATGTCTAGAATAAGTGTTGGTCATTTAGGTAAGATCATTTCTACAAAAGTTCAGATTCCAAAATGTCTAGAATTAGTGTTGGTCATTTAGGTAAGATCATTTCTACAAAAGTTCAGATTCCAAAATGTCTAGAATAAGTGTTGGTCATTTAGGTAAGATCATTTCTACTAATTATTAAACAGCGGGGTCTTTAAGTAGCTTGCTATTTTGAATTTTCTACAGGTGGCTCTAAATTTTCAATATGATATAGAAAGGAGATTTGGTATGTTTGCCAATGAGACAACCCTACACAAGAATTCAAAAGATGTGGATGTAAGAAATTATAAAAGCAACTGTACAACCAACAACAAACAAAACCTATACTGTATAAGTAATTATAAAAGTCCCTGTCATGAAAAAATTCAGGCCAGCTAGATATTTTTGCTGATAAAGTCAGTATTAAAAACAAAAATGCCATTATTCTATTTAGATAACCAGTTTCTTCAAATGATATACATAAAAATACAATTGACATTTATTCTATGCTTTTCAGAAAGGGAACATATGGATTCCAAATATTCAAGCCTTGATAGATCAAAACTACCAAGTTTAGGAATAGAAAAATCACCAAACACAAGTTTGACTCTTTTAAATGGACATGTTGATCATAGACCTATTCCAGAAAAAGATGGTCATCGCTATAGTTACCGACAAAACAAGGAAGAAAAATTATATACTGGACTAAGTGAGAGAGAAAGTGTGAATAAATACTCTACTCAAATCGATGATTCTAAATATAGAACAAGTATGGAAAAGTCAGAGCCCTATCTACGAAATACTTACGTCAGTGACGATTTAAAGAGTTCTTATGATACAGATGCAAGACCATTTAGAGATGTAGAAAACAAAGAGGAAAGTCGATTTAGAAGTAGTTTGGAAAGAGCGGAAGCTAAATTGAGAAGTAGTTTAGAGAAAAATTCATATTTAGATAAAATTACACGATACGAAACGAAAGGTACTGATAGATTAAAAACTGATAGAAGTTTATACAGGAGTTTGGATAGAAGTAGAACTCCTGAACGACCAAAGTCAGAAACTTACCGCTCAATGCCAGATGGAATTAGTGACAAAGATGAAAGATCGCCTAGTCAGCGGTACGATTTGACCCCAACTCGTCACCATGACAACAGAATTGACAGAAAGACAGAATATGAAAAAAGAAATGATTATGGCTTAGAATCTAAAAGTCTGACCAGTATAGATAGGGATTATAAAACACTGACGGCATCTTACCCAGAACTAGCAAGAATAGTGCCTACCTCTGATGCAGAAAAACGTAGAGGTAATTTAGGCAAATCTTATTTTATTTGTTAATATTTATTTTAAATGATTGCCACTGTTTTTTCTATGTTATGTTTGTGTCCTTATTTTGCAAAGATCAGCTTTATGTTTCTTTATGAATGGGACAGGAAGGAGAAAAATGAAATCGATGGAAAATTTTTGAAAAGCAAAATTTCAAAGGATTTCGGACAAGATTGGCTTTTTTTTTATGGTAGCTAGACTAAGTATAAGGATGAATTACTTTATAAATGGTTAAGTTTATAAAAATGTTAGAAAAGCTTTTGTGTTGCTATGGTTACAATAAATTGTTGTTTGGCTTTTTCTGTAGCTGCCAGATTAGAAATGAAGGCATACTTTTAGTCTGATTACAGCATTTATAATCTTTAAGCACAATTAACTGATTGCACATTGAGGCATGAAAAATAAGATTTGCACAGTAACGCATAACATAATGACCAATTGTAGAAATGTCTCGATCAGAGGTTGACCTTCGTCCTAAACGAGGGCGTTCCAGATCACCAGATCGGCACAATTGTACAGCAAGATCTACCAGCCCTAAACGAGGGTTGCCAAAGCCTTCTGGCTTTCGCTTTAGGAATATCACAAAACATCGCATGCCTCTTCAAACGTATAAATGGGACGGTAGGTTTGCATGCGCTCAATGTGGAAGCCATTTACTAAAGCATTTACTAGGTAACCAATCATTAACCATAGATGTGGCTTATGGCGCAGGTCATTGGTGTTGTGACAGTCAGTTTTCTCAAAATTGATACAGCATTCTTTGTTATATCAACCTAATCCAATTTGACATTGTTTGAAAAAGAAGTAACTTGCAAATTAGAGAATCACAGTTTAAAAATAATTTAGAGTAAAGAATCCAAAGGTTACTTCAGAAATTTATACAATTTGTTTGCCATTAACATAATACATAATATTTTAGTACATAAATCAGAATTTTTTGAAAAATATTGCTGTTTTTCATACTTCCTACTTCTTTTTTTTTTTTAGACGAATGAAGTTTAGTCACTTAAAATTAGTTCCCCCAGTAATATTTATTTGAACAGTTCTCTTAATTTTGATTGGTTAAAAAATTCATGCTGACTTTGGAAGTTTTAAAGTCATTGATAATTAGACAAAAGTGTTGAATTTTGAGAAACTGAAAATGTGATGGTGGCAATGTCACATGTGTCAGTACATATATAAAAGGCATTTATAATGTTGTGTGCACTTTTATTACTCACATAGGTAAATGTAAATATATGTACACTACATTATTTTTATTGTGTATGCCTGTATACTAAATGTAAGCTACATAATATATACCAAAGAATTTGGCAAAAGTTGGTGTTATCTTGTTCCAATCATTTTCTCTGCAATGGTATAAATTACATGACAAAATCCAGTTAGGAACTTTATCATACGTCATGGTTGTCTGAAATGCTGGTGGGACAATAACTGGATCCCTGTTAACGAACAACGCTTTTGAGTTAAAACAAAATGTAATGCTTTATCAGTTGACAGTTATTCAAAATATAGGGGAGGGTGATACCAAAAGGGTTGTATTTTTGGCTTACAAATTTTTCCTCTTTGCGTTTAAAAAAATATTGCTGTTTTGCCATCAACTTAACATCTGCATGGAGTGATTCTAATTGCTTCAGTATAAGCATGAAACATGCAGGTTATTTAATCAGTATGTCAGTTTTTCCTTCCAACCTTCAATGCTTTTTCAATAAAAATTTCTTTGATTTTCAACTCAAAATGATCATTAAAATTTCACCAACTTTGCTTCAGCTGCTGTATACCCCAGAGAGTTAGTTTTAATTCATGAAGTTTTTACTGCTGATGTATAGTAAATGCAAACTGTCTATTGTTTAAGACTGTAAAATGATTTCTATATATATGTCTTACATGTTATAAACATAGGGAAATGTATTTAGATTGCAGTCTATACTCCATTTCTTCATTTTACACGTTAAAATTTGACATTGTACTTTGAAAAAGGGACATGACTTAAATTGAAAATATCATTCTATAGGCTTCTATGGATTCACTTACTTTTGTAATTTGTTGGTACAAATTTTTATGGATCAAGGAAGAATTGTGGATATTTTATTTGGTGGTTTTGTGTAAGTCTGAGCTATCAAGCCTTTAGAAAATTCTTAAAAATTGGTATCCCACAAATGAAAGGTATACACAATATATGTTAATTGTCTCTAAAATGCCAATGTGCATGGTTTTTAGCTGACTCTTAAATTGATAAAGAATCAGCGTTGACAACAGTAATGTGTTTTGTAACTATTTGGATGTGGGTTTAAAGCATAATTTGGGCCATAGAACATAGTTTGATTAATAACACCTTGTTTGATTTCTGATATAAAAGTTTTACATTAATGGTGTACGGTCATAATTCGGTGGATGAACACTTTAAAGTAGAGTATTGTTGTGTTGAATAGAAGTCAAATACACACTTTAATCTTTTGTAGTTGTTTTATACCTGTGTTTTGGGTTCAGTAAATGGTAGAATTTAAATTTGTATAGCAGATTTTATTTAAACTTCAATTCATTTTCAATATAAATCAATCTGGTTTCTTGGCAAATATGGATCTATTATACAGTAAGAATTGCAAACATTAAAATAAGATAACATTACAAAATGTAATATTTAATGAATTTTATAAAACTATTTCGGTTTTCTGCATTTATGCCTGTTAAATCAAAGCTGTTAATGTTTATACTTTTTCAGTTATAAGTTTGTTTCTTGAAATCATGCTTTATATGATAAATTATACTAAAATGTAAATTATTTTAAATATTATGAATTTTATGATTAATTTTATTAAACAACATTGCTTTATTTCATATAAATTTTTCATAACTATTTTTTATAACCCCAAAATGGGTAACACAGTTAACAATTGTGCGAATGAAACACAAAGGTTGACCATGTTGACCCAAGACAACAAGTTTAAATTAATTGAAATGAAACATTAAACAATTAAAAACCAATTGTTCAGAGAACAATTGAAAGTCTTTCCACATCAAAGAAATTTTGATAAGAAGATAGTTTCTGCATACTGATGCGATAAATAATGGTTTAATTATATTTTTGAGTGATTTAAGGGAGATAAAATGCTACTTCCGGTGAAATGAATGTCACATCTGGTCTCATATGATAGCTTCTTTCACACTGATTGCAAAAATAGATAGTTTCTATATACTTTTGTATGTAGAATGGGAGATAATTGGCCACTTCCGGTTTGTTGGAAGTAATTTTTAGTCTTCAGTAATTTGTTCATGTATCTACATGAAAAAATATATGGATTCTGAGTACTTTTATGTGAAAAAATTGCAAAAAAAGCTACTTCCGGTTTTCTCAAGGTCACTTCCGGTAGCCATTTTTCAAGGTCATTTGTCACTTAACCTTTTGTATCAGGTCAAATGTCTTTGTAATGAACTTACTTGAAGTTATAATCAAATAACCTCATATCAAGACATTTCAGGGGCGACAACTCCTATAAGATGCCATCTAATTGTATAAGACTAAATGTAGCATATCTTCATAACAATTAAGCAGACATTTTGCACTTGTTCTTTTATATTTATCTCTCAAAGTGAGTGAGAAAATGCAAAAACAAGCAAAAGTCACAATTGAGAACTTGACCTTGACCTTTGACCTTGACCTCATTTTCTAAGTTAGGACCTAGGGGACTCAAATAAAAACATCCCAGGGTTATACGGTTATCTGTTAATGAGTTAAATAAACATACCGACAAATTTATTTTGTAAAGGTAGATAACTCATATAAAATTTCATCGAATCGCTTCGATCCAAATACGCCAAAAATTACTGAGGATGTAACGAACAATTTGTAAAAAGAATTTTGTCGCTATCTTTTTTTGTTACGAAGGAGATACGCTTTGATGATAAACAGTGAAAAGGGAGATAACTCTTACAAAGAAAATGGTTCGGCTTAGCAGGGTGAAATTTAAAAGCGCATAAAATATACGATACAATATGAGAAATATCTAAGCGACATATTGCGAAACAAACATTTATCGCAAGAACAAAAGTTGGCGGAAAAAAAAAAAAAATAATAATAATAATAATAATAATCAGAACAAAAACAATAAGTCTTTCCACAGAAAAGTGGAAAGACTTAATAAAGTATCTTGTCTTAAATTGAATGTATTCAAACTGTTTACTTTTTAGGACTTAACAGAACGGACGGTTATTTAAGGGACGAAGATATGTCCAGATATACATGCACGCGACCTAGAGTCGACACTCGTATGTCGTATTCCACACAAGATTATCACAACAGGGATTATGATGCTTATAATAGTATGTTTTATATTTTGATGTCAGATTCCCTGTTTGTGTAAAACTTCATCCTAAAATTCACTCTCCATGCATGTTGTGAGATGTACAAAACAAAAATACCTTCACATTCCAATAATTTAAAAACTGTTTTTGTACTCTCTGTTTCCATTATTTGTATTATTTCCAAATTCTTGTACACCATTGTTTTGATCTTATTTCTGATAAATGTTGTTTTAATCCATCCTTGATTAATAATCTTGAGTTATTAATTTCTAATTTCTTTATATACCATAAAGATTGTGTCAAGGGAGACAATAACAAATCTTCACATAGAATTGTGACATGGGAAGTAACTCTGTCATTATTTTAAACTTTTTATGAACCAAAGTACTTGTAGAATTTGTAAATTTTTGAAAGAGATGTACAGTGTGTAATTTGAAATAAATTTTTTAACTGCTTTACTGTTGAAAATTTATCAGTTTTAAACATTTAAAGTTAACCTATTACTTTTATATTGAACACTTAGTTCTGATGGTGTTATTTGTTGATAAAGTAAGATTGTTTCAGTAATTTTACATTCTTTACCTTCAAACGTGCAATAAGAATTTGAAAAATATGAATTAACTGTATTTTGAAATACGCATTTGAATCTAGCCAAGTTAATGGCATTGAACAAACATTTATATAAATAAAATTAAAACAGACAGTTTTCAGTAAAGTTAAGCAGTTTAGTGTATTAAATTTAAAAATCTGTTTATCCACCATGCTACAATATTCTTTCACTACAACAGTGAAATTTGTGAACGGCTAGTGTTGCTATAAGATGCTAGAATGTTTTTGACAGGACATCACTAAGGTGTAAATGCATTTTATGAGCAAATTAATTGAAATAGAAAGCAAGGGTTAGTTAATGTTATGAATATTTATGGCAGAATTATACTGCATCAGAAGTGAATTTCAATAATTGAAAAAGTTGAAAAACTACCCCTACAAGTAGCAGGACAACAACCTGTACTGATCTTTTCCTTTTGCATCTAAGAATATTTTTTTTAAAAGTTTACCTATTGTTTGGTTTGTCATTATATTTGCCTGCCTATTGATGCCTAAATAATAAACATGTGTTGCAAATAACTTGAAATGAACAGCATGAAACTAACAATTTTGATTACCGGTATAATACTCACAATTATCATATATACCCCTTTTGTCTGAACATTATAAGTTATATAGTATTATTTTTTTCTTTTCCATATAAATATACATGTATTATCAAATTATATATTGATATAGCTGAACTTAAAAACTTTTCTGATTACTCACATATGACAGTGAACCAAACCTGGTAAATCTTTAATATGATTCCGATTTAATAATTAATTATGAGAATTGCTGTCTTAATGAGGTTTTTCCAACAATTATAATTCCTTCTGATTCTATTCATGTTTATTTTCAACCAACAATTTTGATTAACTTCTAAGAGTTTTAATTTTGCTGTGTCTGCAGTATGGAAGGAAAGATCAACTGAAAATACTGAAAAGCAAAGTATGAAACTGAAAAAATAGGGATAAAGTATTTTCAGAACAGGGACAGATGTCCTAGGCTGATTATTTAGATGGAAAATGAACTGGATTTGAATAAAATTTAAATTGTTTCTTGCTATGTATTTGATGAGAGATTGATCAAAATTAAGCTTTACCCTGGTCAAGTGTTTGATAAGATAGGGATAAATATTTATGGAGACTAATGGTCCATGTCTTTTTGATTATAAAAGAAAGAGCCACTTGTTTAAACCAAATTATTTTAAGCACAGGCCTTTCAGATGAAGATAGACAATAAAAATGCTTTATAATAATGGATCCACTATATATGTAAATAATAAATTTTATTTTCCAGGTTTATTTATAAATAATCACAATTTTCATTTACTATTTAGATGATTAAAATAAGCAAAATATCTGTGTAGTTTAATATGTGTATTGTATATAAATTTTTAATTTAAGGTCCAGAAATTGTCCAACAAATTTCTGTTTTAAAAATTAGAATGTGAAATTTCAGTGTAGAATTCTCTTTGATAGATTATGACAAAAAGTACACATCTTATCAGAGTGACGGGAATGAAAGCGACACTGCCACAGACATACTTGTCTCAGCCCAGCCATATGAACAGAGAATTTCACCTGTATCACCTATAGAGTCACAAGATCATAAAGGTCATTCCAAATATCATCGCCGTAGTTACAGCCAGAGACGGGACTCTTTAGGGTCAGACTGCTCGTCGATAGAAGACGTGGAAGAATCATACAGTAAACAACGACTACACAACAGATCCAAGTCAGCTGATGGGCGAGGTATTACATTTTGTGATTCTAAATCATGTACAGTCAGAGGTCAAAATGGTATTGCCAACGGAAATTCCCCTATATACTTGTTTTTTTATGCCCCATTTATGAGCATTATGTTTTCTTGTCTGTGCGTCCGTCCATCCGTTCATTTGTTCTTCCATTCATTTGTCTGTTTGTCCATCAGTTTGTCTGTCTGTCCCGCTTCACGTTAACATTTTTGGTTGAGGTAGTTTTTGATGAAGTTGAAGTCCAATCAACTTGAAACTTCGTAAACAAATCTCTATCACAGATATGATCTTTCTAATTTTAATGCCAAATTAGAGATTTTATACCATTGTCATGGTCCACTGAACATAGAAAATGATATTGCGGATGGGGCGGGGCATCTGTGTCCTAATGGGACAAATTCTTGTTTCATTTTTTTTTGGTTTACAAAGTTTTCTGACATACAATTTGTTTGTTTAAATTTCCATCTGTAGTTGTCTCCCATCAATCTAACTATTTCAAATGAATAAATAATGTTTATTAATTACAGTGTGTAAATATACATGTTTGCACATAATGATTTTCTTATCTTTTACTTATTTGATCATATGTTTTATACAAAAGTGACTGGCAGTTTTAAGAGAAATATTTGTTAAGAAAAGAAATAATCTGTAAGCTAGTTGGGTTTTGTTTGATTATTTGAACAAAAATTTTAAAGTTTCTTATTCAACACCAAATTAGAAATATTATGAGGGTTTTAAATTGTGTGCATTTGTTTATTTTTAGAATAAAGGCTGAACTCCAATTCTTATTCCTTTTTTTGAGTTAGAATATTATAGCTGGCATCTTTTCCCCTTAAAACAAATTGTTATATTGTGTATATATGTTATTGCGCTGAAAAACTGTTGCTGAAATTAATATGGTAAAAGAAGAGTAACATACTCAGATTTTATTCTCCAAATGTGTGCAGGACTACCGTATATCAAATTATTTATATTTGTTTAAATTTCAGAGCTTCTAAGACGTACAGAACCAATGGGAAGCTCTGGTAGAACTCCTACTCCAAACAGAACAGACAGATTTGGACTAACGACAGGAGACCCTGGTTTCCGTAGTATCACGCCAAATGTATTACCTACACAGCATAACAGATCATTAGATAGAGGGTTAGTTAGAAATATTTCAATTGTTTTTTTTTATAAAATGAAGATTGTTTTATTTTAAATTTCTATCTACATTACAGTTATTATAGATCATTTTATATATAGAGGATAAGTCAGAAATAATTCTCTTTTGGTTGTGTGAAAAAGAATTTTTTTTTTAATGAATAAATCTGAAAACAAATTTCTGAATTTTGTCATAGATGCAAAAGTTGAATGAAAACTACTTTGAGCTCTCCAACAGTAAATTAAGGAATCATATTTAAAAATTAGCAATCTTAGAATTTCTTTGTATAAAAAATAATCCGTGTTTGACATATGCACGAGTATTAATATTCTTAAAAGGTTTGCTCTTGTGAAAGTTGCATGGATATATTTCATTAACTGGTTTACAGTATTTTCTTCAGAAACTTTTTAATTGTCCTCTGCTCAATGACGACGCCAAGCAGGGGGCATAAAAATAGCTGGTGTGAATCTGCCCTTTTTATCTTGTATGACGCTCTCATGTGTACAACTATTGCCAGATTTATAACAAATTTATATCAAATGTTTATATCAGCATTCAATATATAGTAAGTATCATTACAACACAGAGGACATGCTTAGTAAGCCTGACTTTTCTCTGTTTCTTTAACTCATTCACATTAATTTTATATTTTATTACAATGAATATAAGAATGCAGTACTCATGAATCATTCTTGATATTTTTTCAGATCTTTAACAAATATAACATCAGGTTTGAGACCATTTGCACCTAGAACACCAGGCGATATTAACATTGAAGATGTTGTTAAATTCTCTCGACAAGGTGGAAAACTTAGCCAAGGGAAAATCAAATTTGTTGGACATCTTCCAGGCAGAAGTGATATTTACTTAGGAGTAGAGCTTGATAAAGAAGGTAAGAGGAGAATAGAGCTAAGAAGGATAAAGAAAGTGTGAGATACTGTGGTTTCATTATGATTTGTTAGATACCAATTTTCGTTGTTTTCGTAATTACTGATGAACAATGAATTTAATGTTCAATGAATTACAAATTTTCTATAGGCCTTGTATGCAAAGTTTTGCAAAACCACGAAAATTAATATCCATGAAAATACTAGTTTTCCTCAATCCACGAAAATTGGTACCAATGAAAAATAAATGAATTCACAGTATACTATGGATGCATTTATGTCTTGTACACCAATTTTCATTGATTCAGAAATAAATAAAAAATTTCGTGGATATTTTATTTTATGGATTTGCCAAAGTCTGCATACAAGAGAGGGGGTAGGAGAGGTCCTGATCCCGAAATCCCGAGCTTAAAAACACCAGATCCCAAAATCCCGGGCTTAAAATCACGAAATCCTGAGGTCCCGAAATTGGAAAAAAAGAATTCCCAGATCCCGAAAGGGTCAATCCCGAAATCCCGGGCTTAAAAATACTCGATCCCGGAGTCCCGATAAAGGACCTATCCCCCCTCATAATTTGTTCTTTGTTGAATATTTTAATTTGTGGTTATCTAGAAATATAAATAATCAACATTATATGTCAATGTCCAAACTGGAGGTTTAAGTTTATAAAAAAAGTTCTACTTAGTATGAATAAGTAAGTGTGGGGTACAAAATGGTGACCAAACTTTGTACTTCACATATATGTATATAAAAGAAAAGATTCACCATTGCTAATCTTAGCAGATACAGATTGATACAAAAAATCCTTTATAATTAATTTGATTTGTAGAAAGCAGTTTGTCTTTAAACATGAAAATTGACAAATAAAAATCTTCTTTTAATAGAACATTTGAACTATGAAGACATTTATTAAGTTTCACAATCATTCATTTTGATCATAGCATTTGGCTTATGTTTGAAAAACTTAACTTGACAATAAAAATATTATTAGAGTAAGAGAACAACATCATATCATAATTTCATGTTGAAGTCATAAGTAAAAAATCATCACTATTTAATGTTGTTTCAATTAGTGTATATTAAGATATTTTATTCTTAAAACATAGTGCTACTATTCAAATATGAAAATCATCTTAGGTTTTGCAGAGCAAACTGACTATCTAAACTTATTCCTCTACAAAATTTTATTAACAGTTGAATTTTATATTTTAGATGGTAAACATGATGGCACATTTGAAGGAGTAAGGTATTACAAATGGTAAGTTAATCAAAGTTCTGTCATACTGTTGTGTGAAGAAGAAAAAAAAACACTTTTAAAAAGATAGATTCTCTCTTTAGTGTGTCTTTCAAAAATGTTTTTTGATCAATGTATTTTTACATGTGTACCAACTTCTGGCCTTGCGGTCATAAAACTTTCGAGCACGAATTTTGTACTCAGACTCAAGAATCAACCAATCAAAATACTGGATTTCATGTTTCGAACATGATGTTTGTGCTGCAAGCACTGAGTAAAGTTTTATGACTTCACCCCAGGTTATGTAAAATTGAGTACATTATAAAATAAACAATTCAACTGTATTTAAGGCCATAAAAAAATAAACAAACTAACAATCTAATGTCACATGTAAAAATGGAAATTAAGAATACTAATGAACATTAAATTACAGTACATTGCATCTTGTAAATCAATAACAACACCCAAAACAGCTATGAGTAAAAAGATATGTGATTGATATAGGAACCCACAGACAGTAAACAAACAAAGGACATCTATAAAACATATACAGCTTTCAACAATAGACAAACATGATTTCTTAATTGGTAATACAATACAACCACAGATATTTTCAGTGGGGATGTTTTTATTGCTAAAAAAAAAAATGTAGTAAAGAAGACGATTTTATGTCAACAAACCAAGATTTACCTAATATTTTTTCACAAGTATTTAATATTTTCTTTTTTTTTACAGCAAACCTAACAAAGGAGTGTTTGTAGCATTCAACAAAGTGGTGATGGCTTGGGCTCCAAACTTATAAACAAAGATGTAATGACAATGGCTCCAAACTTATAAACAGATATGATGACATGGACTCCAAACATAAACAAAGATTTAATGGCATGGACTCCAAACTTATAAAGACAGTCATTTTAACTCAGATCTGTATGTGACAGTCACTAAATTGCCATAGCTACGAAATTTGTTTACTCTTGAAGCAAAATTTGTAAAACATTTTTAAGAATTTCAAGCATGGTCTTTTGAATGTAGGTAGTCAATATTACAGATTTTTTAGAGGTTTTACACACAGCTGTTTGGTGCTGTCAAACAAGTATTGTGATATTGTTATTGTTTCTTTCATGTACTTTCATTACAATTTTAAATTGTAAAATGTTTAAAAAAAATATTGGATACATTGTTAGTTTTGCAGAGGAAGAAAATTAATGTTGAATGTTAAGAAGATTAATGTTATTATTTTTCTGTTATAATTTTGTTACATAATTCTTAATGGTTTTTATCAAGATTTAATGAAATTTAGATAAATCTCCTTCACAACTTTATTTTTGAGGTAAAAATTGTACAAAATATCAGATGAAATTTGAAATGTTAACAGACATACAATAGAAAAATATTGAGAATGCTTATTTTCATTTTCTTTTGAACTGAATACGTAACTTAGATATTTGTAAGAACTTGTGTTGGAGCAGTTGTGTGACAACTCCAATTTATCTGCTTATATATTAAATATGGCATTGTTAAAGGTTCTGTATTTTCTGTCTAGTGCTAACAACATGAAAGAATGAGGTATAATTTAAAATAGATAATATGTATATGCATCAATGTCGAATTCTGGTTTTTTTTCTACACATAAATTGTTCAAAGTTGTGTGTGTCAGAGTATTTTGATCAAAAAATCCTTTTCTTATTCAAGAAAGTTTAAAGATAAATATTGCACCAAAAAATCAACTACAATTGGTTGACATGAACTAAATAAGTGAACAAGATTTTTTATATTTCTTGGTAATACAAACTATAAATGAACCATTTTACTTTAATGAATGTATTTACATTTCCTTTATATTAATTCTGTGATATTTGTGTGATTAGTGATATTTAGTTCAAATTTGTATGATATTTGAAGGTTTTCAACGTTAGTTTTACTTAAAATATATACATGACTGATTAAGAAATAATGATTTTTTTTTATGACCATCAAATCTACAAATGATGCTGAAAACTAAGATTTGATACAGATATATGACCATATATTGATTACAATATATTTTACAAAAGAATGGAACTGGTGAAAAATAACTTATGCCTGAAAGGGAGATAACTCATTTTATTTAATTGCACAACATAGTTAACATTATTTTACTTGCGTGTGGAAGTACGTGATGGTTTTCACATGACTACCAGACATATTTATATTTATATTTTGTTTAAATTGTTTAAATGATTATTTATTAATGTCTGTACATTTTACAAACAATGATTTATTAGTGTGATATTTTAACAGATCTAAGATATGTTTTGATATCTTTTATTTTTACAATAATCCGTCCATTTGAAAGCTTTTGCTTTTTGTAGTCATTTACTTTTAAAAGTAAATAAAGATAGATGATATACAGAAGTGTTGTTTTATGTTACATTATATACCTTTTTACTCAGCTGGCCTATATGATTAATCTATATGTTCTAGTGTGAATGATTTGAAAAGAGAGCTTTCAGATTTGTTTGCGCCTTTTTGAAGCAAAATGCCTTCATTATTATAGCATTATTGTTAAAATTAAAAAAAGAAGTTGTATGATTGCCAATGAGACGACTTTCCACCATACCCCCAAATGATGTAGAAGTATGCATTATAAAGGTCAGCACATGGATTTCAACTGTAACAAAAACCATGCCATTGGCTTCAACATGAATAATGTAAAACAATTAAAATCAGATCAATAACAGCCTAAAAATATGTAGAAAACAATAAACTAAAAAGCAAATATGATATACAGCAACAAACAACACCGACTGAATTACCATCTTCACTAGCCAATGGTTACGATCCACTTCCCCAATTCCCACCCTTTGCAGATTAAGCCACCTTTTTTTATTACAATGCCGTGCTATATACCAGTAGATAAAAGTCCCATCCATTCCGACTACCAGTAAATCATTCTTGATCAATGGCAACATTTCAACTCACTTAAGTTACTAGATGTTAATATTGTTGTGTCTTATGTTTACAACTTTAAAATTGTCCCTGAATATCGTCCTATGTTTTGTTGATAAAGACTTATGTTGAACAATCAGCGTGTGACAATTGTTACTCACATTTTTCTCCTTTTCGATAGGAAGCAGCCAGTTACAACTGCAACCAATGCACCTCCATGATCTGAAATTCTATCCTATAAGGATGGAGAGGAGTGCACTGGATCGTAACACTTGGCTAGCGAAGATGCTAAATTACAGGCTTCTGATGGAGGACAAACACATGAAGAATTTGACTAGGTTTTACATGTTTGTTGGCGCCAAATCCACCCCTAACCTCGAACATCAGTGTAACAGCACAACATACTGCAAGAACATTCTATACAAATCTTTTGATTGTTTGTCTTTTGTTGTCTTACGTTTGAATGTTTAAATCATCTATAAATGTCAGTACGGTTAAACCTGATTTTGACACAATGATAGACTAGGTTAAGCCGGGAAAGGCTCATTATCTCATCTTTCCAAAAAATTATACACAAAATACATCAAATAAGTCGAAAACTATGTGTGTGAGATAAAGGCTCCTAGGTTTGTGTTTTATGCCAGTACTACAAAATGCAGAGGAGTTATATACTTGATCCATGTGCATCTATCTATCTGTTTGTCCTTTGATCCGTCCAGATTAGGATTAAGTGTTTATCCAGCTATCTATTACTACAGTTTTGGAGAGGCAACTTTAATAATTTGCAGGCTGTTCAAACACATAAATGAAGGTGTGCATTGTCACAGGATTTTTTTTCTCGCAATATTCTAATAATGACAGCTAGGTAGTTGGACTTGGTAATTTTATTGTACAAGCTGCATAAAGATATCATGGTTTGTCGAGTTACCTCCTCCTTCAAGCTTGGAGATACTGCTTTAATAGTTTGTAGGATGTTCAAACAAATATAAATCATAAATGATTAATGGAGGTGTGCATTGTCACAGGATTTGTTTTTCTTTCAAATATTTTAAAAATGACAGGTAGTTGGACTGGCTATCTCCTCCTACAGTTACATCATCATACATAAATTTATAATTTCCCATGGTCATGCAGGTTGGAGAATTTGTGTCTAACAGACAACGTAACAATTTTAAGTTGTATGCAAACATCAATGTATGTCAAATCTAAAATATGTGGAACTATACAGTCTCATGTATATGACAGAGCAGACGGGGACATTGTCCATACCTTGTTTTCGTTTTACCATTATTTGTCTTTTATTTTTCACTGATGACGTTTGAACACGTCTCTATATATTCTGAATTTTCAAGTAATTTGAATTATACTTACTATCGAACGTACAGATTGCATGGTTCGTATTTGTCAACACTTCCATTTGAACATCTCTTAGCTTTATGTATAACCATGCTTATTCCGCCTATGTTTAAGGGTTCAAACGGAAGTCTTGCCTCCCTTTTTCTACCTGACAAAATGTTCTATGAGGGGGGGCAAGGGGTTTAACTGTTATGCTGTTATGGGGCATTTTAATTCTTTGTTATCTGTTATTCTGAAAATATATTTACTGTTAGCTGTTATTGTCTTATTCTTTGTTAGCTGTTATATGACTATTATCTATTTTGTTATCTGTTATTGTGAGAATCTATTTGCTGTTAACTGTTATTGAAAATTGGAATGTTAGCATTTTGACAGCCAATCTTCCGTAGAAATTGAAGATTATTGAAAATTGTGATTTGAATGGATAATAGTCTCATTGACACGCTTACCACATCTTCTTACAATGTATATCTATTGGGGTCTTTCTACTGGTATTATAGGGTGGCCCTGTATTTGCAGAAGAATTTCAGTAACATACATCACATAAACATATAAAATCAATTGGACCCAGGACCATTCCAGTATATATTATTATTATCCTTTGTAATAAATTCCATTGTCTGTGAACATGTAGCATTTTGTACAAATTATAATTCACTTATTACTTGTACAATAACTCATAGTATGGATTTTGTTATAAAAAAAGCATTGGTACACCCTATAGATTTTTTTATTCAATGACCACATAATAATCTTTATGTTGTACTATTACACCACTGTCCCTGATTAGGGGAGGATTAGACACCAACTAGCATGCTAAAGTTGATGCAGTCACATTCTGTATTTGCCTATTTCCACGTCAGGAGCCTTGATTCAGTGGTTGTACATGTAGTTTGTAACTGTGTTACTAAGTTTCTCGTTCACTATTTTGTGGATAAATTAGGCAGTTAGATTTCTCCTTTGAATTGTTTTACATTACTAAGTGGTGTGGGTTTGAATTATGGCTTTGGGAATTATACAACATCTTTTTCTTTTAGTATTTAAATTATAAGTGCTACTCCCTCTCTTTTCATTGACATGAAAGAGAACCCTGACCACCATATATTTAAAAGCTTTTTAACTGCTTCACATGGCGAAAATTGAAGCTCAGAAACCATTGATGCAAACACAGATGTGTCTTCAGTTTAATTTTTCGGTAAATACCCTTTTTAAAATCCCACAGCTTCTCCAATGCTGTACCCAAATTTTTCATATTCTATAATTTCACATAAGATACATGATTGGTGTTTCACTTGGTGTCATCCAAATTTTCACTATGTCCAATTTCTATTATACTATCAGAATTTTCACTTCAGTCAATTTCTATTATCAGAATAATCATAACTGGTATGCGTGTTTCAGTTACATGTCCTGTCTCCACTGATCTGGGTATTTTTGCATTTTATAAGTAAGTTTTATCATAAGGTCATTAAATAAAAAAAATATATTGTGCATCAATGTTTTTTTTTTATTACTTGTAAAGTATATATATGACATATATTGCTTTTCAGAAGAAAAAAAATCAAAAAATCAAATTGATAATAAAGTGTCACTGGCTGCACTATTTTTAAAAATTAAATAAAAAAACCTAAATCATTAAAAATTGATCCCTCAAATGCCGTGGATTAAAAATATCCCTATATCAAAAACAGAAACCAGTAATTTCGTTCAGAAAAATTCAACATCCATACTATAACTTATTGTACAAGTTACGGAAAAAATCAACCAAGGCAGAACTGCCTCAACGGCCGGAACGTCTTGTTTACACAAATTACAATTTTCTAGGTCCATACCACAAGTTATATACTAAGATCTACGAGTCATCTACTGGATTGGTCCTGGACAGATCTATTTTCATATTTCATTTACTGTTATCTTTTATTATCCCTTTTCAATTCCTTGTTATCTGTTTTTCACCAAATCAATTCACTGTTTTGCTGTTATGGGGACCCCCCTTGCCCCCCCTTCTATCAAATAAATCATTTCCCCTTCATCTTTTACAAAACTATCAAATATACCATGCTTAGAGTTTTGGTTAGACAAAAAACAAACACAAACAGAAGACCAACTCAAAGACGAAGGCGAAGAGCATTTAAAAGAACCCGAAAAAAATCCGATATGGATATCTTCAGCATGTTCAGCTAGGTGAAGAATCGAGATTATAATTAAAACAAATAGCCTAGGATCACTAATATACAGTCAGGCTTTACTATGCTGAAGTTCAATTTCAAATTACTGGGTGCTTAAACATGCTGTGGTAAGATTTATTTATAAAACTGTTCTACAAATAAACTCATCAAAGATACAAAGATTAAAAATGTGTACGCCAGACACGTGTTTGTCGACAATTAAAAGACACACTAGTGACGCTCGAATCAAAAAGATTAAAATTGCTAGTTGAGATAACCAGAAAGAAAAAAAAACTACTGATGCAATATAATTGCATTTAAGGTATTCAACATAAGAAATATACCGAGCTAACAGTGCAATTTGGGTTTGTCATTTTTTTATCAAAACTATATATATGAAGACTGGATAAAATGTGTGAATGGAAGCTAGGGCCACACATTCCCTAAAATCTAAAAATATTTGTAGGAAAGCAAAAACAGTAAAATAACATTATATGGAAAGAGCCCTTTCTACAAATCCTTGACCTGATTCTTTGTAAATATGACTTGTATGTGAGTGGATACCTCTATAAAGGATTATATCAGCTAGATCGTATAGCGATTTTTGGAGTAACAAAAAACTAAAAAAATAGTATAACTGTGCAACACAATCTCGAACTGATGACAAGATTGCCCCAGGATGCTAGAACACTGCAATTGATTTTTTTTTATTTTAGATAACTGCTGTGAGATGTTAGGATATATCTTATAACTTTTTGTTCGTATATTGAACGGTTACAAGTATATATGTTATACACAAAAGTGGGACTACCCTAAGAAGTAGTTTATAAAAAAGAAGAAAACGAAATTGTGTACACCGTCGTACAATAGTCAATTAAAAAATGTTTAAAAAAGTAAATGAACAATAATACCGAACGCCAAGGAAAATTCAAACCAGAAAGTTCCTCATCACATGGCAAAATCAAAAGCTCAATTACATAAAAGAGTGTTGTATGTTAGTTTAGTTGAGGCCTTTAAGAGTCAGTCGACAGACAATTGAACCTGGTTATTATTTCATGAAAGAAAGTCGTTACATTAAAGGTGCACTAGCTGCCAAATTCATGTTCACCGAATTGACTCAAATTCTCAGTTTTATTTATAACAATGTAAGACATTTTCCCAAACTATCAAACATTGTCAAAAGTATAAAATAAACAGTTTACAGGACATGGTCTCAATAAGAATGATAAGATGTAGCTTCATTTCGTGTGAATTTTAGCCAAGATGCTATCTAATTAACTATCGAGTTGACCTTCTATGCCCAAATAAGCGATGTAAACGTAAACATAAATATGAATAGATAAGGCAACTCGTGCAATTGTATTTTTATAGGTACCAGGGTACGTTAAATTTTGTATTGTAGATTAAAAATTTATGTTTATGTCGTTTTTACCTTTATAAGAATGATTTTGTGTGGATCGAATCAGTTAATCAAATTATTTACCTAGTTCCACTTTCAATGTTGACATTCTTTCCTTTAAATACCCGTACACGGGACAATGCATGCGTTACTCTATCTCTTTCTGCGGGGTTGAATTGGAGTTCACATGAATACGGATTTAATGAGGTCGAATTATTCACTTGCAAGTTTGACAAAATGAACTATTTTAGCTGATAAAAGCAAATTATTATTTCACCATTTCACTTCCATTAATGATTGAACAAAAATCATACTTTTGATTTTTTATATATCTCGTAGCTAGTGCTAGATGAAGATTTATGAATGTGTTATGAATTTGTAAAGGTACTACTTTTCATATCCGTACACTATCAACAGCTAGTGCATATATATTTAGATATCTATCGGACTTTGAACAAGGAAGTTATATACTGTAGGACAAGATGGCGACTTCGCTAAACGTAAATGAAATAGTTGAACATACAAAAGAAGACTTTGCCGATTTGTTAACATGTACTATTTGTCTTGAAACATTTAAACAGCCAAAGTATCTACCGTGTCTTCATACATTCTGTGAAACATGTATAAATACGTATATTGTTTCAACTGTGAAAGGAGAAAAACCAGAAGGACTCAAATGCCCAGTATGTCGTCGACTGGTATCTATTGGAGACAGTTTGGAGAAACCCGAGACATGGGCTAAATGTTTGCCGGGAAATCATTTTGTCGTTTCGATGATTGATAGGAAAGCGATGAAGAAAGCCGGGAAACTTTGCGATGCGTGTAGCAGTAAAAGTGTTTCTCAAAAGGCAATAACATGGTGTACGGTTTGTGAGGAGGCATATTGCGATACATGTGAGGCAAATCACAAAACTTTCAAAGTGACGCGAAATCACAAGATAGTACCGATCAAAGATATAAATGAAGATACGCCTATTTCAAATATCTGTGCGTTTGTTGCTTGTGATGAACATCCAGACAAGACAATTGAAATATACTGCAAGGATCACACCCAGCCATGTTGTACAATTTGTGCCACAGTACACCATAGAAAATGCGAACAAGTTATTACCATAGATAAAGCCGTATCAGGAGTAAAAGAATCTACAAAAGCACTGGAACTGACGAAGAAGCTAAAAGAAACAAGCCACAAACTAGAAGAAATCATTCAAAACCGAAATAAAAATTCAACAAATTTCAAAAACGAAATAGATGGTATCTTAGTCGAAATTGCAAACGCGCGTAAAACGTTAAATGAAAAATTGGATAAACTAGAAAACAAAATAAAAGAAGAAGTAAACATTACAAGAAAAGACAATGTTCTCAGATTTAGTGAAGAGTATACTGAACTGTCAACCCTGAAGAGTACCTTTGATTACTGGAAGAATTTATTTGAAGCGTGTTTATCCCAGGGATCTGAAGTACAATGCTTGGTAAAAATGGAGGACATTTACAAGAAAATGCCTCAGTTAGAAAATGATTTGTCTGAAGTTGTACAGGGAATAAAGGACATATCTGTAAAGTTCGAAGCTACAGATATTGTTTCAAATACTGTTTGCTTCGGTCACCTACATTCTACTGAACAAAGACCGTCTATACCTGGATTAAAGACTGTCAATTTTCAAACAGGAAAGATCAAAGTGATGTTTACAATCGAAATTAAAGGCAGTTATATTAGTGGTATATTCTTTAACGACGACATCATTATAACAGACTATGATAAGACGAGGGTCGTGTATCACGACAACACTGGGAAACAAACGGGAGTATTGAACATTCCGAACAACCCTACTGATATCACTAAGGTGAATGACCAGACAGTAGCCGTGTCTTGTAATGCACAGAAGATTTTTATAATCAACGTTAAACCGTTAACATTAGTAAAGACATTAGATATAAGTGTTCGAATGTGGGGATTATGTTTGGTAGACGATGAGTACATGACTGTTTACAGTAATACTATTTCTTGGTTAAACGCTAAAACCGGTGCTCAAATAAAACAAATATCAACAGGCACAGGGTCTGAAACACTTCACGTCACTTCTTACAGGAAAAGTGAATACATGTATTGGGATGGTCAACACACTGTCAAATTTGAATCAGCTTCCGGAAAAAGCTTTCAGTATAACCATAGTAATTTATCAAGTTCTTACAATCAGGAAATTGACAAAGAAGGGAATATATACGTTGTAGGATACGGTTCAAACAACATCCATCAGCTGACTCCTACTGGACAACTTATCCGTATTATTCCTTTATCAGATATTGACAATACAGTTACACTTCCGTGGGTGATGCGCTTCAAGCGAAACAGTAACCGGTTTCTTCTAACGTTTCATGTATCACGTGGTGCAGTGTTTGTATGTGAAATTGAATAAACTGCTATTGATTAACCATGTTAACTAATCGTCTATTTATTTGAAAATGGAACATCAGAAAATGATCTAAGACGTTGACTTACAGTTGCAATGTATTGTGAATGAAATGGAAATTTAGGCTGTACGTCAATGCATCACCCACCCAACGAATGGTAACAGAAAAAAACAAAAGACATCTAAAGGGCAACATGCTTTCTCCAATTATAATTCTCTTAATCTAGCTTTCCAATTCTATAATTGTTGAGAATAAATAAAGCAGAAACAATCAGAGGCGTGGTTCGGACATCAAATATTAAACATAGTAAAAATAAGTTTAGACATTTCTTTTGACAACCACCGATCAGGTACATCAATGATGAGACAGACACCTAAATGCTGAATGATCAAACTTGCATTAAAGGTTTTTTTGGTCTCTATTGGTAAAACTGCATACAACGTGTTATTCCTTAAGCAATTGCATTACTCAATAAAACTTATCATTCATGATAACACGTGGTTCCACAAAAAAAGTATACAGGTGAATTAAATTTTTTTTAAAAATCGTGTTTTCATGATCAAAGCTAAAAAATGTAATTATAAGACATTAGTATTGAATGCTTCTTTTTGTAACTTCAATGGGTTGTTAAAGCGTTGACCGTGCGCACATTTTTAAAATGTACTTTTGTCAACGCTTGTCACTCTCTTATCAATAACAATCGAATTCAGAACTGGGTGCAAGGGGAGAAAGAAAACTATGGGAAAGGAGCTAGTTTTCTAACATAAAATTAAAATTAAA
Organism: Mytilus galloprovincialis; assembly: GCF_965363235.1. Taxonomy (NCBI): domain Eukaryota; kingdom Metazoa; phylum Mollusca; class Bivalvia; order Mytilida; family Mytilidae; genus Mytilus; species Mytilus galloprovincialis. Next base: position 6,059,743 of record NC_134847.1, read on the forward strand.
ATTAAAAGATAGCAAAAACAGTAATTTAACATTGTATGTATTAGGGCAGTCCCTCCTAACCTCAAATTCATTATCAGTTTGTTCGTAAATTTAAAATGAGTATGTGAGTGATTACCTTTACATTTGATAAAGTAAGCTTGTCAGTTCTTCTGATTTTTAATCTTAAGTTAACGGTTTGTTTTTATTTCTAAATATTATCAATTAAAGCCACAAAAAAAAACCAACTGGGATGCTCATTAGAGAAAGCATATAAAAGAGGAAAAAAGTGGTAAACACTGTCAAATAATTGTATAAAAATTATTTTAAACTGTGGTGTGTTTACGAAATGTAATTTGAGGATCTTCGTTTAATTAATATTGTCACAAGTAGTACGTCTATCTTCTTTAAGAATCAGTCTACAGAACATTCCCCCTAGTGACTTTTTAATGAATATAGACAGACCGTTACAGCAAGCATACATATTCAGGAATAAATTATGAATTTGTAGACGATATACATATCCACATCGGTACACTTCACATTATAATATATATACATTGTATTACAGATGTTAGTCGGTATTTGAACTAGGCACTTTTATCAGGAGAAAAATGGCAACTTCGATTCATTTGGCAGAAGTAGAAGTTAAATTAGACTTGCTACAATTCCCTGTCTATTATTTCTCTCTTACTAATTTATATGTTTACTGATAAGTGCCATCCTACTGATTGCCCTTGGAGAAAGGCTTCCTCCTGCAGATGTCATTATAATTGTAATCTTCTAGTTATAGCAGTAAAATTATTAAAAGGTCAAAATTGAAAAAAAAGAAAAAAAAACATAATTAGGAAGGGACATGTAGCAAGTCTAAAAATCTCTTTCAAGCTTTAATATTTCATCTTGATCTGTTACTATTACCCCCTTATTGTTTCTTAGTTTAAGTATTGTCTTTTTCGTTTGTGTAGATTTTTCAAGACCTAGGAAAAATGCATTATTTTTTTCTCCTTTTTCTACCCACTCTTGTTTTGATCTTATTTGAGCTCCTTTTGCTTTGTATTCATATTGATTTTCTAGCTCTTTCTCTAAAGTGAATATTTTTTCTTTTATAAAATCGTTATCTTCATTATTAGATTTTTCATATAATATTTTTAATTGTAGTTCTAAATTACGCGTTACATTTTTTCTAAGTTTAGCTTTACTTTTACTATACTGAATACTATATTCCTTTATTTCCAATTTGAGAGAGTCCCACAGAAGTCTAGGATCTATTTCATTTTTCCCTATCTCATTACCATGTTTTTGTATAATTTTATTTATTTTGTCTTCGTATTCTTGCTCGTTGAGAATACCGTTGTTAATTTTCCAATACCCCGGGCCTGTTGTTTCAGATGATACAGATTGTAATTGAATTGATACTGCTTGGTGGTCAGTACTTTTAATAAGAATAGGTCTAATATTACATGACTTTACGTTTAACACGAAATCTTTTTTAACTAGGAACATGTCAATTCTACTAGACTGAACTTGATTTTTACGTCTCCATGTATATTGGATCTTTTGAGGGTTAACGTGTCTCCATATATCTATAAGATCATTTGATTTTATTAATTTGCTTAGGCTATTGACTGGTTTACTTGCTTTTTTACGAATATTTGAACTTTTCCTATCTACATTTTTAAGGGCGTCGTTCATATCTCCTCCTAAAATTATTGTACCTATTGCGTTTTTGTTTAAAAAGTCATTTAGTTTTTTATAGAAGCTTGTTTGTAAAAGTTTTGTTGTGTGTCCCTGATTACTTTCACTGTCAAAATAATTTAATCTGTATCATGCTATAACATTGTATTACAAATGTAATTTATGTCTTTTCGTCAATGTTTTATCATAAGATTACGTAAAATTTGGAAAGAAAGTAGAGAATGTGTCAAAGAGACGACAATCCGGCCAAAACAAACCAGACAACAGCTCAAGGCCATCACCGTGTCTACATACATTCTGTGAAACATGTATACATACATTTTTTGTTTCATCAGTCAAAGGAGATAAATCAGAGGGATTCAAATGCCCAGTATGTCGTCGCCTTGTTCCTATTGGATAAAATACGGGGAATACTGAGACATGGGCTAAAACTTTGCCGGGAAATCATTTTGTCGTTTCTATGATTGATAGGAAAGCAATGAAGAAAGCCGGGAAACTTTGCGATGCTTGTACCAGTAAAAGTGTTTCTCAGAAGGCAATAGCTTGGTGCTCGGTCTGCGAGGAAGCATATTGTGATACCTGCGAAGCCAATCATAGAACATACAAAATGGCGCAAAATCACAAGATATTACCGATCAAAGATATAAGTGAAGATACGCCTATTTCAAATATTTGTGCGTTTGTTGCTTGCGATAAACATCCAGACAAGACAATGAAATATACTGCAAGGATCATTCCCAACCATGTTGTACCATTTGTGCTACTGTACACCATAGAAAATGTGAACACGTTATTACCATAAGTAAAGCGGTATCTGGAATTAAAGAATCTACCAAAGCAAAAACTGACGAAGAAGTTAAAAGAAACAAGTCACAAGCTAGAAGCTAGCAGAAATCAAAACCGAAATCTAAATAAAACAAATTTCGAAAATGAAATGGATGTTGTCTTAGTCGAAATTGCAAACATGCGTAAAAAATGAATGAAAACATGGATAAACTAGAAAACAAAATAAGGGAAATAGTAAACTTCTCAAAATAAGTGAAGAGTCTGCTGAACTATCAGTCTTGAAGAGTACCTTCGACCACTGGAAGACTATGTTTGAGGCTTGTTTATCCGAAGCCTCAGAAATAGTGCTTGGTCAAAATGGAGGAAATTTTCAGAAAAATGCCTCAGTACGAAAATGATTTGTCTAAAGTTGTACAGGAAATAAAGGATATATCGATAAAGTTCGAAGCAACAGATATTATTTCAAATACTGTGTCCTTCGGTCACTTACACTCTACTGAACAAAGACCGCCTCTACCCGGATTAAAGACTGTAAATTTTCAAACTGGAAAGCTCAAAGTGTTGTTTACAATTGACGTTAAAAGCAATTATAACAGTGGTATATTCTTTAACGACGATATCGTCATAACCGACTGGGATCAAAAGAGTGTTATTTTTCACGACAATACCGGCAAACAAACGGGAGTATTGAGCGTTCAGAACGACCCGACTGATATCACTAAGGTGAATAATCAGACTGTTGCCGTGTCGTCTGATGCACAGAAATTTTTTATAATTAACGTTAATCCGTTGAATTTGATAAAGACATTAGATATAAGTGTTCCAGTGTGGGATTATGTCTGGTAGAAGACGAGTATATAACTGCTAACAATAATATTATCTGTTGGTTGAACGCTGAAACAGGTGCTTAAATAAAAGAATTATCGACAGGTGCGGACTCTGGCACACGTTACCGGAAAAATGAGTACATATATTGGGGTGGTCAACACACTGTTAAATTTGAATCAGCTTCTGGAAAAAGCTTCAAATATAACCGTAATAATTTATCATATCCGTACATTCAGGTAATTGACGACGAAGGGAAAATATATGTTGTAGGATACGGTACAAACAACCTACATCAGCTCACTTCTACTGGACGACTTATCAGTGTTATACCTGTACCAGATATTTACAATAAAATAACTACTAGTAGTTATCCTTGGGTGATGCGCTTTAAACGAAATACTAACCGGTTTCTTCTAACGTTTCATGCATCGAATCGTCAAGTGCTAGTGTGTGAAATTGAATAAACTGCTTTTGATTAACCACTGTTCGATTTGTTGAAAAATTGAATATCAGTAACTTATAGAAATCGTTGACCTACAGTTGTAATGTATTGTGAATGAAATGGACATTTAGGCTTTACGTCAATGCGTCATCAAACCAAACGAATGATAAAGAAAAACAAAAGACATCTTAAGGGTAACATGCAGTATTCAACAACACTTAATTTTATCTTCCCGGTTCTATAATGGTTCTAAATAAATAAATCAGAAACAATCAGAGGTCTGTCACGCACATCAAATATTAGAAATAATGTAAATAAGTTAAGACAATTCTTTTGACAACCACCATTCAGGTACATCAATGGTGATACAGACACTTAAATACATGCTGAATGATCAAACATGTCTTTATCTTTTTTTCTCTATTGGAAATTTTTCTCTTCATCAGATTTACACAGAAAATAACCAGTAAAAATTTAAGAATAAAAAATACCGAACTCCAAGGAAAATTCAAAACGAGAAGTCCTTTATCAAAACGCAAAATCAAAAGCTCAAACACATCGATGCCACTGCTGGTGGAGATTTATTTCCCCGAGGGTATCACAAGCCCAGTAGTCAGCACTTTTTGTGCTGACATGAATTGTCATTGATATGGTTATATTTATAAATTTACTGTTAACAAAATATTGAATTTTTTGAAATACTAAGGCTTTCCTACCTCAGGCATAGATTACCTTATCTGTATTTGGCAAAACTTTTAGGAATTTGGTCCTCAATGCTCTTCAACTTCGTACTTTATTTGTTTTTTTTACTTTTTTGGATTCGAGCGTCACTGATGAGTCTTTTGTAGACGAAACGCGCGTCTGGCGTATATATTGAATTTAGTCCTGGTTTCTATGATGAGTTTATTTACAACCACTGGGTCGATGCCACTGCTGGTGGAGATTTATTTCCCCGAGGGTATCACAAGCCCAGGAGTCAGCACTTTTTGTGCTGACATGAATTGTCATTGATATGGTTATATTTATAAATTTACTGTTTACAAAATATTGAATTTTTTGAAATACTAAGGCTTTTCTACCTAAGGCATAGATTACATTAAAAAAGTAGCAACATTCAAGCAGCACCTGCATACGGGGTATATATATCTCCCAATTGATACGATAATCCCGTGCTTGCATTTCCTATCATGATTTTCTTGATAGAGGGTTACTGCTCACAAGGAAGCTATTAAACCAAGAGTTCCAAATGGTGAAGTTGAAATCATCCCTTCGTAAATTTTACGGACGCAATCACGAGTTGGTTGACCGTTATGGAATAACCGTTTCACAAATGATATCGGATATGTTCTTTACGTCGTAACTACAATCCCCTTCCCTTTCATGAATGTGACCTACCGAATTAGACTATTTACCGGATTTGTAATCACATAAGCAACACGACGGGTGCCACATGTGGAGCAGGATCTGCTTATCCTTCCGGAGCACCTGAGATCACCCCTAGTTTTTGGTGGGGTTCGTGTTGTTTATTCTTTAGTTTTCTATGTTGTGTCATGTGTACTATTGTTTTTCTGTTTGTCTTTTTCATTTTTAGCCATGGCGTTGTCAGTTTGTTTTAGATTTATGAGTTTGACTGTCCCTTTCGTATCTTTCGTCCCTCTTTTAGCTGTATTTGGCAAAAATTTTAGGAATTTTGTCCTCAATGCTCTTCAACTTCGTACTTTATTTGGCCTTTTTAACTTTTTTGGATTCGAGCGTCACTGATGAGTCTTTTGTAGATGAAACGCGCGTCTGGCGTATATATTAAATTTAGTTCTGGTATCTATAATGAGTTTATTATCAAACGCATGAAAAATAACTTTCAACTTGCTGACTTGGTACAGAAATTTTTGTACGTAGAAAATCATGGATTAAATCTGATTTTATAGTTTTATCATGTATATCAATTATATAGTAATTTTCTAAAAATATACTGTTTGCTAAAGTATGTATTATTCTAAATGATAAGGATATTCTTATCCCTGACAAAAAAACCTAGCCGTATTAGGAACAACCTTTTGGAACTTTTGATCCTCAATGCTGTTCAAGTTTGTGCTTGTGTTGGCTTTCGAACTTTTTTCATCTGACCGTAACTGGTTAGTCTTGTGTGGACGAAACGCGCGTCTGGCGTATTAAATTCTAAACCTGGTACCTTTTGTTAGTTATTATTCGCGTGTTTCTCTGTCCAATATGTTCTCCCATTTATTTGTATTGAAGTCCTGTCATGTAATGTTGTCATTCTAATGTTATATTTAACATTGCCATAAAAGCGGGAGGTTTTGCATTCCACAAAACCAGGTTCAATCCACCATTTTTGTCTAAAAATGTCCTGTACCAAGTAAAGGCAGTGGCCATTACTATTATCGTTCGTTTCTGTGTGTGTTACATTTTGATGTTGTGTTTCTGTTTCTGTTTTCTGTGTCGTAGTTTTCCTCTTTTATTTGATATTTTCCCCTCAGTTTTGGTTGGTAACCCGGATTTGTTTTTTTCTCAATCGATTTATGAATTTCGAACGGCGGTATACTTCTGTTGCCTATATTTAAAGCTAGCTTAACCCATCACTTGCATGACAGTTACATAGAATTCCATTATATTGACAGCACTGTATTAGCTAAATAAACCGACATAATATGTAAAATGAGCAATTTAGGCAACAGTGGTATGACGCTGTTCGAAAGTCATAAATCGATTGAGTCAAAACAAATCCGGGTTACAAACTCAAACAAATATTGTTGTACAACAGTCACAATCTTAATCACGATAAAATCCAATACATATTTCAACCAAGAAAAGCAAAATGGCTTATCATGTTATAGACAAAGCACATACAAAAAATGAAAGACAAGAATACGAACATAACCATTTCATAATAACACTTTTTTTTAATGTATAAAATTGAGAATGATAATGGCGAATGTGTCAAAGAGCAAATATCAGACGACACCACCACTTGGTCTTCAACCAGCGAGAAAATTCCGCACCCAGAAACAAAGACAAAAACAAAAATGTGTACTATTTCAGTGATAATGAACGTCATACTAGCCACTGTAGAAAAATAACACACAACAATACGCACAGTAAAAGTCTGTTTAAAAATAGTCCGCTTCCGGTGTCAGAATAGGTTACATAAGAAACTAAGCAAAATGACAATGATACATAAATTAACAAATTTTCTAGCAATCGGTATTGTGAATGAAATGGATTCAAATTTAAAAGAATGGTGTACTATTCTGTAAATATACTCTAATATTTGATAATGTACCTAATTCACAATGCCAAACCCCACCAACAGTATATTACCGATAATTACACCTTATGTAAGAATCCTGGGTTTTTGATTGGTTGATAGCCAGTGTATTTTTCACCGTTTTACCGTTATCAAAGGAATATCGTTCATTTTTAACGTTGCTGGGGTATATGCAAAAAGGATATGCCTTTTTTACCTTCTCTGCCGTGGTATTTGCCAACAAATACTCTATCCGACTGGACGCTTGTAACGTCACGATCATCAATGCGTTTTAGACATTCGGTGTAATTAAACAGATATAACATGTTCTTTAGGGATATTTGCGAAAAATACCAGTCTTGAGAATCAATTTTAACATTCTCTCGACTGCTATTTTTCGCAAATAACCCTCCTTAACATGATATAACTGTTCAAAATGTACCGTTGATTTATCGTTTGAATGGTTTTACACTAGTAATTGTGGGGCCCTTTAAAGCTTGCTGTCAGGTGTGAGCCAAGGCTCAGTGTTGAAAGCCGTACATTGGCCTATAATTGTTATTTGGATCGAGAGTTGTCCCATTGGCACTCACACCTCATCTTCTTATATCTGTCAATCATCAAAGGTAAAAAAATACACAAAGACAAAAAAGACCTTATAACACGTTAAAAATATGATAAACGTCAGTACCTAGAACTTATCAGTATACTAAGTCTTCAATACCATCATGTATTATTTGCAAAATTGATATGGAATATTTATCAATAAGAGGTTGATATCTTGTGATGAATTATTTTAGAAAGAGGACGAGACGCTGTTTAACAAAAGTTTGATTCATCAGCTTTCTCTCATACACGTTTTGTTAAGTCTGAGAAGTAGCTGCAAGCTCTTTATACCGAATTTGTTGGGAAATGTATATAATATATGCAGTATATTTATCGACGATGATCCTTCTGAGTGAAAGTAAATCCCAAAAACTCGTATGTACATGCTTATAGTGTTATTTTCATTTGTAGATATTGTAGAATTGGAAAGCTATGATAAAACAGGAAAGCAGAATTTTATATTTCATTAATATTAATTTATGACGTCTTTCGTAAAAAGGTTTGAAAGAAACTTTCTTCTAATCTGATTATATTCATTTCAAAATTTTCAAAATTAAATCTTAATTGAAATAAGTGGAATAATAGAATTAGTGAAATCAGAATTTCAATGTTAATCTCCTGAATAGTGTAATGATATACTAATCTTGATACTGAATATCACTTCTTTCTTTATTGTACACTTAACCACTTACAATTTTTTTTATCAAATCGTTATAATAAAACTTTAATTTTTGAATTACTTTTTAATTGACAAATTTGAATTACCACTTTTGTTAGTAGTCATTGACTTTTTAATAATAATCTTTAGAATTGCAAAAGTGAGGTCGATCTCCTTCAAAAGGGAACACCATATTTGAATATTCTACAGCAACACATCATTATTTCCTCTGTAACGTATTCATTGATATACGTTTTGTTTTTGCCTGACTTACAGAGGTTTGATATGCAAAATAGGTGTAGGTAATAAGAATGCATACTAACAAAGTCGAAAATATATCAACTGAAACGCCCAGCATACTGGTAACAGCTGTATGTGATATAAAAACGTAATTCATTTGTTTTTATATAAAATATTATGACGTTATGATTATTTTGCGGAATGTCAAACTATGCATATTGACAGTATATAGAATCATGAGTGATATTATAATGGTTTGATAACCGTGTTTAGATATATGTTAAACATACAATCAATGTTAGTAAGTTAGGTTCGTACTTGTGCGAACAAGATTTGATCATCAATAATTCTGGAATCATAATGACGGACGGTCAATTCATATACGAAGTTGGAGAGCATTAAACACGAAACATTTCTAAGATTTGACTAAAGTTTGGACAGGGCAATCTTTTTGAAATAGTAGAAATGTACGAATACATTTAAAAATGGAACCATAAGATGGGCTTTTCTGTGGAAAAGTCACTACAAATTTTTAGGGGCTTATACATACCGTGTCAAGGTCTTTTATTACCTAGATTTATAATATTGTGTACATTACGTCGAGCAGATCGACAAACATAAGGTCTGATGAAGTATAAGTACAATAACATATAAGGTATTCATAATAAGAAACTGAATGGAACAGTGTGCTTTTCAATTAGTTTTTACTCTCTCAATTATCAATAACAATCTGAATCAGAACTGGATGCAATGGGAGAAGGAGAACTATGGGAAAGGAGCTAGTTCTCTAAGATAAAATAAAATTAAAATTAATAGATAGCAAAACAGTAACAAAACTTTGAATGTATTAGGGTAGTCACTCCTAACCTCAAATTCATTATCAGTTTGTTTGTAAATCTGAATTGAGTATGTGAGTGAATACTTTTATATTTGATAAAGTAAGCTTGTCAGTTCTTCTGATTTTTATTCTTAGTTAACGGTTTAAGTACAAACTTTTTTTTCATTTACCTTAGTTTTCTAGTTCTAAATATTACAAATATCATTTAAAGCCACAAAAAACCCCGTGATTCTCCTCAGAGAAAGCATATAAAAGAAGAAAAAAGTGTTAAACACTGTCAAACAGTTGTACGAAAATTATGTTAAAATGTGTTGTGTTTTAGAAATGTAATTTGAGGATCGTCTTTTAATTAATAATGTCACAAGAAGTACGTCTATCTCCTTTAAGAATCAGTCTACAGAACATTCCCCCTAGTGACTTTTTAATGAATATAGACAGACCGTTAAAGCAAGCATACATATTCACGAATTTCTTATGAATGTGTAGACGACATACTATCCTAATCGGTACACATAAAATTATAATATATATACATTGTATTACAGTTATTAGTCGGTATTTGAACTAGGCACTTTTATCAGGAGAAAAATGGCAACTTCGATTCATTTGGCAGAAGAAGAAGTAAAAGCTATCAATGAAGATTTTTCTGAATTATTAACGTGTACTATTTGTTTGGAAATATTCAAACAGCCAAGGTATTTACCGTGCCTACACACGTTCTGTGAGAGCTGTATAAGTACGTATATAGTTTCTGCCGTGAAGCAAGAAAACCCAGAGGGATTCAAATGCCCAATATGTCATCGCCTTGTACATATTGGAGACAGTACGGAGAATCCTGAGACATGGGCTAAAACTTTGCCGGGAAATCATTTTGTGGTTTCGATGATCGATAGAAAAGCAATGAAGAAAGCTGAGAAATTGTGTGATGCTTGTACCAGTAAAGGGGTTTCAGAAGAAGCAATATCATGGTGTATGGTTTGTGAAGAAGCTTATTGCGATACGTGTGAAGCAAATCATAAAACATTTAAAGTGTCACGAAATCACAAGATAGTACCGATTGAAAACATAATTGAAGATGTGTCTTGTTCAAATGTGTGTGCGTTTGTTGCTTGTGATGAACATCCAGAGAAGACAATCGAAATATACTGCAAGGATCACTCCCAGTCATGTTGTACCGTTTGTGCTACTGTACATCATAGAAAATGTGAACACGTGGTAACCATACATGAAGCTGTTTCCGGAGTTAAGCTATCTACACATGCGCAGGAACTTACCAAGAAGTTAATAAAAAGAAGTAAAACAATAGAAGATATTATCAAAAACCGAAATCAGAACACAACACATTTCAAAAATGAAATAGATATCATCTTGGTAGAAATTGCAAACATGCGTAAAAGATTAAATGACAAATTGGATATATTGGAAAATGAAATAATAGAAGAGGTAAATATAACAAGAGAACAACATCTTCACAGACTAAATGAAGAATGTACTGAACTATCGGTTTTGAAGAATACTTTTGATCATTGGAAGAATATATTTGAGGCTTGTTTGTCACAAGGGTCTGATGTACAATGCTTGGTCAAAATGGAGGAGATTACTAGGAGAATGCCACAGTTTGAAAATGATTTGTTTAAAGTTGTAAAAGAAATAAAGGACTTATCGATAGAGTTCGAAGCTACAAACACTGATTCAAATATTGAGTTCTTCGGTCGCTTACATTTAAACGAAAAAAGACCGTCTCTACCTGGATTTAAGGCTATAAACTTTCATACTGGAAAGATAAAAGTAATATTTACAATTGACATCAAAGGTAGTTGCATCAGTGGTATATTTTTTAACGACGATATTTTTATAACCGACTATAATAGAAACAGGATAGTTTGTCATGATATAACCGGGAAACAAAAAGAAGCGTTGGACGTTCCGAACGATCCTACAGATATCTGTAAAGTGAATGATCATACTTTAGCCGTGTCTTCTTATGCACGGAAGATTTGTATAATTAGCGTCAAGCCGTTAACTTTAGTTAATACTTTAGATATTAATGCTCCTGTGTGGGGATTATGTTTGGTAGAAGATGAATTCATAACTACTTACGATAATTCTATTTCATGGTTAACCGCTGCAACAGGTGCTAAAATAAAAGAATTATCAACAAGCGCAGACACACGATTTGTCACTTGTTACAAGCAAAATGAGTTCATTTATAGAAATGTAGACCACTCTATCAAATTTGAATCAGCGTTGGGTAAAGGTTTTGAGTATAACCATAGTAATTTATCAGATCCGTACAATCAGGAAATTGATGAAGAAGGGAATATATACATTGTAGGATACTCTTCAAGCAACATCCATCAGCTGACCCCTACTGGACAACTTATCCGTATCATTCCTGTATCAGATATCGACAGTACAATAACTGGATGTCCTTGGGTGATGCGCTTCAAGCGAAATACTAACCGATTTCTTTTAACGTTTCATGCATCGGCAGGTCCAGTGCTAGTATGTGAAATTGAATAAACTGCAACTGATGAACTGTTATATGGTATTCGAAATACTGCGTTGTGAAAAAATAAAATAATAGCAACTGATTAGTATTACTGACTTTGAGTTACTATTAAAAAATAAAACTATAATATAATAATCCAAGGCATCAACAAGAGGAAAAGCACAAATATTAACAAATGCAAATGCTCTCAATTAACATCAATATGTTTGAATGAAATGTTGGTGATGGGTATACGTCAATGAGAAGAAAAACCTGCTACAAAAAAAGGCCAACGTATATCTTATATTTGTTATAACATGAGCAACACGACGAGTGCCACATGTGGAGCAGGATCTTTTTACCTTTCGGGAGCACCAGCGATCACCCCTAGTTTTTTGCGGGGTTCGTACTGCTTATTCTTTATTTTTCTATGTTGAGTCATGTGTACTAGTGTACTATTATGTGTCTGTTTGTCTTTTTCATTTTTAGCCATGGTGTTGTCATAAAAAAGATGTGGTATGATGTCCACAAGAGACCAAAATGACACAAAAATTAACAACTATAGGTCACCGTACGGCCTTCAACAATGAGCAAAGCCAATACCGCATAGTCAGCTATAAAAGGCCCCAAAAATACAATGTAAGACAATTCAAACGAGAAAACTAATGGCCTTATTAATATAAAAAAATGAACGAAAACAAATATGCAACACATAAACAAAGGACAACCACTGAATTACAGGCTCCTGGCTTGGGACAGGCACATACATAAATAATGTGGCGGGGTTAAACATGTTAGCGGGATCCCAACCCTCCCCTAACCTGGGACAGTCGTATAACAGTACAATATAAGAACGAACTATAAAAATCAATTGAAAACGGCTTAACTCATCAGATGAACAAAAATACAAGTGGCCATTTTCGATTTATGAGTTTGCCTGTCCCTCTGGTATCTTTCGTCCCTCTCTTATAGTCTTTAACTTTGCCAACGTTTCACTTATCTAGAGTCTAAAGAGTTAATGAGTTACGCAAATATATCCTGATGAAGTACTTTGTAGTTTACTCTTTAAATACACTTAATTTTTTTCAGGTTATATATTCCACATTTTATTTAGATATTTTAAAATTGTATTTATCCTTCTAACATTGATCTTATTTTTAATAATTTTGACGCTTTTAAACAAAAAGTTCCGAGTGGCACCCCTTTGAAGTCGTGGAAACATGGTTCATTTATAAGTTGAAATCAGAGTTTGAACTAGCTTTCAAATATTACCAGTAACTACTAATACATCTGGCTCGGTACCTTGTGTCCTTTTTCTTAAAGCTTGCTTGTGTTCTAAAACAGAACATTTTTATCAAGAGTACTTGTCTCCCCTTAGTGAAAAGTCTTTAACTAACTCGTTATGAAAACCACAAAACATTTCCTTCAACAATTCTGTTTATCTAATAAAGTATTTGATTTTGAAAGTACAAAAGCTAAGAAACGTCTTAGAAAATTTTGAAAAGGGTCCTTGTCAATTTCGCTCTACTATGCATTGTATTTTCTTTACCAATTATAGACGATAAAAGATGATTCTATAAAAGATCACTCTATAAAAAGTCTGAATAAACTTTACCCAAGATAGACTATAAAAGATGGCTCTATAAAAGATTACATTATAAAAAATCTGAATAAACTTTACCTAAGATAGACTATAAATGATGATTCTATAAAAGATTACTCTATAAAAAGTCTGAATAAACTTTACCAATGATAGACTATAAATGATGATTCTATAAAAGACGACTTTGGCTATTCCTCTTGACTTTTACTGTTTGTCTAAACATTTTAACTACCAAAATTTTTATTTAACGTGCCTTTATACGTTTTTTTTTAGCCTTGCGTAAGTACTGATATTGTTTCAAAAGTGATTGTGTTGGGCAACTTATCCGTATCATTCCTTAATCAGATATCGACAATTCAATTACTAGAGGTCATTCGGTTAGGCGCTTTAAACGAAATACTAACCGTTTTTTGTTAAAATTTCATTGTTCGAATGTTCCAGTATACGTATGCGAAATTAAATGAACTACAACTAATAAACTAATCCATAAGTTATTAATATTTCTATTGTAATGAAATAAAATATCAGAAATCGATTCAAAACAATGACATTGAGTTAAGGTGTATTATGAATGAATTGGTGATGTGGACGGCATACACTTCAATGATACACCAACCAAACGAGAGACAAAAATAATCCCAAAACATATAGTCTTCAAAAATAGGTATCAGCACAATAACAAATAAAGGCAACAGTAGTATACCGCTGTTCAAACTCATAAATCCATGGACAAAAAACAAAATCGGGGTAACAAACTAAAACTGAGGGAAACGCATAAATATAAGAGGAGAACAACGACACAACACTACAATGTAACACACACAGAAACGGACTAAGCATCAGACAAAATCCCACGAGAATAACAAATATAACATCAAAATCAAATACATGAAACAAAACTCTTATTCGTTCTTAGTCCATAATACATCTAGCAGAAACAAAGTAACAACCAAAGAAAGGTCTGTCACCTGCCAAAATTTCTTCAGAACAATGATAGTACAATACAACCACTAACGAGACTTTGGACAAACAGAGTATAAACATGTAGCAAGTGTGCATTTCGTCTGTACCGCAGATAGATAGATAGAGAGAAATATATCCATTAGCCTAATGGTAGTACTTGTACATTTTAATAGCGATACAAAAAGAGTTTTGTTTAAAAATACCGATTTTTACAAATACATATAATAAAAAGAAAAAGGTGCATCAAATGTATATATTGGATACTTTACAAGTTGAAACTTATGATAAAACAAGATAGTAAAAGTTGATATATTCCGTTGAAATTAAATTAAAACAGATATAAGCCTCTGGCCTTTGTTAGTCTTGTATTATTTTAATTTTAGTTTCTTGTGTACAATTTGGAAATTAGTATGGCGTTCATTATCACTGGACTAGTATATATTTGTTTAGGGGCCAGCTGAAGGACGCCTCCGGGTGGGGGAATTTCTCGCTACATTGAGGTTGGTGACCCTCTGCTGTTGTTTTTTATTTGGTCGGGTTGTTGTCTCTTTGACACATTCCCCATTTCCATTCTCAATTTTATTACTTTATATTTCAAAATTATGGTATTAATAAAATATTCTTTTGACATATACAAACAAGAAGATGTGGTATGATTGCCAGTGAGACATGTGAGACATTCGTATGGTTTGCATTCGTATACGAATATCAGACAGTTTATTGTTATCAAGATAAACAAAATATATATCCAGAACGCATACACATCTTTTTTATAAAGCACTTTAATCATTACTTTTGTTCAACACACACATAGGCAAACCTTGACACATGTCTATGTACATGCATAATAAATGATTACCATGTGACAGGGACTTTATAAGAGTTAAATCACTATAGCCTTGTTGTTTAACTTTGTATTTGTTTGGCTTTTTAACTTTTTTGATCTGAGCGTCACTGATGAGTCTTATGTAGACGAAACGCGCGTCTAGCGTATAAAATTATAATCCTGGTACTTTTGATAACTATTAACTCCTTTTCTCGGCATATCAACTGTACAATGTGAAAGATCAAGATCTGATTTTTTATTACAGTGAACAAGATCGTGAGAGATCATGTCATGATGGACTTACTCAGCAGCGTTACTATGGCGACACTATGTTATTGATATAATTGAATAAATGGCTAAAACATGTGAAATGACTTTTATTAGGGAATAAGGTTATGGCGGGTCATAGTTTAATATATATATTTAGAGTATACACGTTAGTATTTATGCGAACGAAATTAAAGGAAATTTGTCCCAGTTAAATTAACATAATAAAAAAGACATACAATTTACTATTATTCAAACAAAAAAATCAGTGAAACTTACATTATCAAGATGCTTGATTTCTTGATTGGCAACATATTTGTTACGTTTGGAGGACGTGTTTTTCAACAAACTCTCGTCATTCCCATGAGTACCAACTGTGTCCCTTTTCTTACCGACTTGTTCCTTTATTCTAATGAGGCTGACGTCATACTGGGACCTTTGAGGGACACATAAAGTTAGCAATATCCTTGATCTTTACTTTCCTTCATATATGCATGATGTTCTCTCACTAAATAATTCAAAATGTGTAACTATGTTGATTGCATCTATTCCATCGAACTAGAGATAAAGGATAAACCAGATAAAATTAAATCGGCCTCATATCTTGACTTACATCTAGAAATTATAAATAAGGTCGGTTGAAGACAAAATTTACAAAGAAGAGATGATATAATTGACCGTTATGGAATATCTGTTTCACAGATGATATCGAATATTTTCCTTATGTCGAAACAAAAATATCGTTCCCTTTTCACTAACGGACCTACCGAGTTAAACTGTTTACCTTGTTTGTAATAAAAGAGGGACGAAAGATACCAGAGGGACAGTCAAACTCATAAATCGAAAATAAACTGACAACGCCATGGCTAAAAATAAAAAGGAAAAACAGACCAAACAATAGTACACATGACAAAACATAGAAAACTAAAGAATAAACAACACGAACCCCACCAAAAACTGGGAGTGATCTCAGGTGCTCCGGAAGGGTAAGCAGACCCTGTTCCACATGTGGTACCCTTCATGTTGCTTATGTTATAACATATCCGGTAAATAGTATAATTCGGTAGGTAACATTCATGAAAGGACAGGGAATTGTAGTTACGACGTAAGGAACATATCCGATATCATTTTGAAACGGTAATGCCATAACGGTCAACCAAAATGAGCAACATCGCGGGTGCCACATGTGAAGCAGGTTCTGCATACCCTTCCGGAACACCTAACATCACCCCAGTTTTTGGTGGAGTTTGTGTTGCTTAGTATTTAGTTTTCTAAGTTGTGTCTTGTGTACTGTTGTTTGTCTTTTTCTTTTTTAGCCATGGCTTTGTCAGTTTATTCTCTATCAATGACTTTGAATGTCCCTCTTGTATCTTTCGACCCTCTTTTGTGAGTCTTGTGTACACGAAACGCATGACAAGAGTACACAATATTAAGACCTGATTTTCTATGATGAGATTATCAAATGGCGAAAGGTCGAGTATGGTGTAACCTCTGGTTGTTAAGACACATGCCACTATTGCAATTAGTAGCTAAACTTTTGTTTTTAAACTTCTCTTTGGTAATTGATGTATATAAAAGCAACAGTGGTATACCACTGTTCGATAGTCATAGATAGATTAAGCGAAGACAAATCCGGGTCACAAACCAAAACCGAGGTAAACACATCAGCTATAAGAAGAAAACAACAGAAACAATGAAATGCTACAAAAACAATATATAATTGTCCGTTCAAACTATAGTAAGGTAAGTGGTCACCAATCAATTAAGGAAAACTCTGGTTGTGAAATCATTGTATATTTTTCTGCCTCATTTTCCTCCGATGCTTTAGCTTAGATTTGAGGACAATAGTTTTGTCCAATTAAAAAAATTATCCATTGGTTAAAGATATTTAATATTGTGATCTTTCACGATAAATCCTCTTTAAATATTAACAAAAAAACTTTTTCTTAAATAATCTGATCATTTTCTAGAGGAATACGATAACACATTCTACACTACCTGATCAACTAGTAATTTAATTTTCAATGACTCGTGGTATAGTAAAATCTGACTAAAATAAAACGTGCTTTTCCATCAATAATTCACACATGATTGTGTGTTTTCTAATGATAATATTCTGCATTTTTTGTGTAATTGTGCAGTGTTATTGAGGAATTATAATAACATTGACAGACATATACTGTTTTTCCTTTGATTTGCTGTTGATTATACCATCATTTTTTAAGCTGAGTTTAAAGTAAATTCAATTTGATAGCATTCATAATACGATATCAGATCTTTCACGGACCGAACGCAATACTTAACATCTTTCGCCTCTCTTTTTGACAACTTTTACTTATTCTTTCAGGACAATTGCTGTTGGTATACCGTACAGAACTCGTAGGAGGACAAGAAGTATTCTTTTAAATTAATATTTGAGGATAATTTCTTAATAACTTTTCAATTTACAAAACTCTAAATTTTGACATCGTTGACTAGCCAGCCAAACATTGACCCCGGAAGAAAATGCAAAGAACACAAACGAACACGTCACCGTTAAAATTATGATATATACTTTTGTTATAAATAAAGTGTTCGACAAAGTACCAACATCCGTACACTAAAACTAGTATGCAAGTATTTAGATATTTATCAGTTGAAATTCTTTGAACAAGGAAATTTTATAAATGTTTGTATGATGATAAAATGGCGACATCGTTAAACGTGGGGGAAGAAGCTGAACACATAAAAGGAGATTTTGTCGATTTATTGACGTGTAGTATATGTTTTGAAATATTTAAACAACCAAAGTATTTACCGTGCCTTCATACGTTTTGTGAGACTTGTATAAGTTCATATATTGTTTCAAAGGCGAAAGGAAACAACTTAAAGGGATTCAAATGCCCGGTATGTCGTCGCTTTATTCCTATGGGAGACAATTTGAAGAATCCTGAGACATGGGCTAGATCTTTGCCGGGTAATTATTTTGTCGTTTCGATGATGGATAGGAAAGCAATGAAGAAAACCGAAAAACTTTGTGATACTTGTAGCGGTAAAAATGTGTCTAAAGAGGCAATTTCTTGGTGTACGGTTTGTGAGGAAGCATATTGTGATACTTGTGAAGACTATCACAGATCATACAAAATGGCGCGAAATCACAAGATAGTACCGATCAAAGACATGCATGAAGAAACGCCTATTTCAAATAGTTGTGCTTCTGTTACTTGCGACGAACATCCAGAGAAGACAATAGAAATATACTGCAAGGATCACACCCAGCCATGTTGTACCATTTGTGCTACTGTACACCATAGAAAATGTGAACAAGTGGTTGCCATAGATAAGGCTGTATCTGGTGTAAAAGAGTCTAAAAAAGCACAGGAACTTATGAATAAGTTAAACGAAACAGGTAAAAAATTAGATGGAGTTATAAAAAAACGAAATCATTATACGACAAATTTCAAAAAAGAAATAGCTGCTGTCTTAATGGAAGTTGCAAACATGCGTCAAAAAATAAACGAAAAATTAAATAAAATAGAAAATAAGATAAAAGACGAAATAAATGGTGCAAGGAAAGAAAATCTTCTTAGACTAAGCGAGGATTCCACAGAATTATTAACATTGAAGAGTAAGTTTGATCATTGGAAGAATATATTTGAAACATGTCTATCCGAGGGATCTGAACTACAATGCTTCGTCAAATTAGAGGAGATTTCAAGGAAAATTCCGAAGTTCGAAAAGGATTTGTCTACAGTTATACAAGGAATAAGGGATATATCTGTTAAGTTTGAAGCTACAGAAATTGTTTCAGATACTGTTCGCTTCGGTAACCTACATTACAATGAAAAAAGGCCGTCTTTTCTGGGTTTAAAGACTGTAAACGTTCATACTGAAAAGATAAAAGTGTTGTTCACAATCGACATTAGAGGCAGTTTTATCAGTGGAATATTCTTCAACGACGATATAATTATAACCGACCATGACAAGAAAAGGGTGGTTAATCATGAGAAAAATGGAAAACAAACGGACAAATTAAACATTTCGAAACCCCCAACTGATATAACAAAGGTGAATGATTGCACTGTAGCCGTGTCGTCAAATACAGAGAAGATATTTATAATCAACGTCAAACCGTTAACATTAGTTAAAACATTAGATAGCAGTGTCCCTTTGTGGGGCTTATGTTTGGTTGACAATCAGTACATAACAGCCAGAAACGGTACCATTTCTTGGTTAAACGCTGAAACAGGGGCTAAGATAAAACAAATACAAACAACAAGCTCAGATACACGATTCGTCACCAGTTACCAGAAAGGTGAATACATTTATTGTAAGGGGGGACACACTATTAACTTTGAATCAGATGTCGGTAAAGGTTTTCAGTATAACCATAGTAATTTATCCAATCCGTATAATCAGGAAATTGACAAAGAAGGGAAAATATACGTAGTAGGATACGGTTCACATAACATACATCATCTAACCCCTACTGGAGAACTTATCCAGATCATACCTGTATCAGATATAGACAACACAATCACTGGATATCCATGGGTGATGCGCTTCAAACAAAATACTAACCGGTTTATTTTAACATTTAATTCATGGAAAGTTCCAGTATACGTATGTGAAATTGAATAAAGCTGCATTTCGTTAACTGGATACACTTTGGGGATGCGCTTCAAAAGGAAACACTTACCGGTTTGTTCTAACATTTAGTTCGTGGAAAGTTCCATTACATGTATGAAAAATGAATAAAATGGAATTGATATTTTTTTTTAATAAAGTATCTTAAATCGGTTCATATGATCATTAAATTATAGTTGCTATGTATCATGAATAAATGGAGCTGTGGTGTAAACGTCAAAGAGACAGCAATAATACGACAAAACATAACAAAAAAATAACAACATACAGACGTGTATACTTAATGATTATTGTATGTCAAGCTCTGAATTGTCAAGTGTTTATAGAGCGCACACGATCTATCTAGTCGTCTATAAATTGCTTTTGATTAAGGTTTTCAAATTAGCATTGTTGCTATATCTCTGAAAATTGTCTTGTACTGATTTGATGTGTATTTGTAATATTGAAGGAATGACTGTATTTTGTATGTCTATGAGGAAAAAAACATAAAAAAGGTGATGTACACTGAATAACCCGTCTAGCGTGTAGTTCAAGAGTGTGCACCATATGTTTGAGGTTATTTCGAAAAAAACAAAAAACAAAAAACAAAAAAATCATTCCTTATACTATTGAACTAAGTTTGTTTAAGGAGTACATGAAACATGTTGGTGACGTCATGGTCACATGACGAGAGTATTTATATAAGCTGATGAACCAAAAAAAATGTTAGAAGAAGTGTTATATTTGTTATTCTCGTGGGATTTTGTCTGATGCTTGGTTAGTTTCTGTGTGTGTTACATTTTAGTGTTGTGTCGTTGTTCTCCTCTTATATTTAATGCGTTTCCCTCGGTTTTGGTTTGTTACCCCGAGTTTGTTTTTTGTCAATGGATTTATGAGTTTTGAACAGCGGTATACTACTGTTGCCTTTATTTACATCCAAAATATAATTATATCTAACTAAACAGTGTCCTCTTTTTATTTTGACATGTTAATTTCATCTCTTCACTGGATGTGTAGTTATCGGTATTTTTAGCTTGGAAAAAAATATTCATTTGTTAGTTGAAATTGTACTTTTAACAAGCTGTCATTGAGTGCAAGTACTTTCATGTCTGTAATTTCAATTTTGAGTCCAGTTTTGTCTCTAACCGTGAAAGATATATATATCTACATTTACGTAATTGTAATTCTCTTTTCGTGTATGTGTATATGTGTGTGTTTATGTATTGTGTTGCCTGCCTAAAATATTTGAAGGATTGATTCATTAGGTCACCAAGTTGATCGCTCGTCTAAAGTGGGGACGTCCGATTTGGATTGCAACTGGTTAATGACCGTCTAGTATGTCATGGGAAACCCCGGAATTCCTCAATATGACGTAGATGAGTGTTACAAACTTACACTTACGGATTAATGTGTCTATATGTAAACATTTATAACCAACATCGACATTGTTTCTACCAGACAAATGTTACAAAAGTAATATAATAGATCATTTAAGAAGATCACCGAACGTAAAAGTTCTCTTCATTATGCGATTTTGGAAATACCACATAAATTGTTGTTTTTTTTCTCTCTCACAGGGCTGATAATCTGACGACAGGGGCGGCGATGATGTAGTATATTTGTATTCAGCTTTATATTTCACACTTTAATGACCTCAATCCTTTATATTATACAAAATAAGGAAATATGGTATGATTTACACAGTGCTTCGCATTATCAGTACAATTAAAAATTGTACAATATAAAAATAAGAAGATGTGTCATAAGAGCAAAAGAAATGGTTCTGTTGTCCTCAATTAATATAATATTGAAGTCGGATCATCTCAACGAGATTGATTTTCTCGCTTGAGTCGGTACGGCAATGAAATGTAATCGACTTGAGATGACCAACTATAATATGTTTGTCGCTATTTTACCTATGACGACGCTGTCATGTCAATTTCAATGACACCGCCAAGTGCCCCATAGTTTCTAGCGATGATTTTTCATATCACTCGACTCCGCTGAGAAAGGAAATTATCAGTCAGCAAGATCAATGGAAAATTTCCTAAAATAGCGATAATCAGCATTATCATAAAATTAGTTGTAAATACAGTAAAGGCAATCGTGCTGTATCAGCCGTCCGTAAGGATATCGATATCGTCACTGTTGCAAATGCTTTCATCCATAATCAAACCCCGAATCTGTATAACATCATGTCACATAAAATACTACTTGGGGTATATAATAAAGTTTATTTTATATGTTTTTTTTCAATATCACACACTGCATGCATGGGATATTGAAAAAAGCCATATATAAAGACAACAGTAGTATACCGCTGTTCGAAATTCATAACTTGAATCGATTGCGAGAAAACAAATCCGGGTTACACACTAAAACCAAGGGAAACAAATCAACTATAAGAGGAAAAAACGAAACAACAGGAACACAAAAGTGCAACAAAACACAAAATACAATGCAACACACATAGAAATGAACTACTAGTATAAGATAACAACAATTACTCGCATTTTCCTGACTTAGTACAGGACATTTTAAGAAATATTGGTGGGTTGAGCCTGGTTTTGGAGTTAGTCAAACCTCGCGATTTAATGGCAATGTTAAATATAAAACTGAAATGACAACATTATAGACAGAACTACAGTACATATAAATGCAAGAACATTCAGGACAGATATGATATTCTCTATTAACAGTTATCTAGAGTAGAACGTCTTAAAAAATTATAAACTAATGTAGGAAGATATTTCAGAAGATACAAAAAGGTATTAATCTAGTGTCAATGTGGAGTATTAGAGGCCTCCTCTCCCATAAAAGATTGAAATTACATTTTATTGGTGTTACTGTTTTGTTGATTTGGAGATGATTCTTTGTGTTTATTACGCCGCCAAATGTCATCTATTTTTCGTTTTCTTATATATAATAGGCAGATTATTTTTGTACAAATAAGAAGTCGTAGTAAAATTGAAAATGCGACATCTTCATATCAGAAACCGAATGACATAGAATTTAACAACTAAAGATCATCGTACGGCCTTCAGCAATGAGTATAACCCATACAACAAATTCAACAACAACAAAAACACGAAATGACAATGATGAAACAATTCAAACACTAAATATTATATACAGCAACAAACGAAAATACTTAAATACAGACAATAGACTTAAGACAGACACATACCCTTTTTTCTAAATCTTTTTTAGCCATGGCGAAGTCAGTTTATTCTTGACTTGTAAGTTTAAAAAATTGAAAACAACACATTGAATAATTTCTTGCGTCCGAAGCGCTTTTCTGGATTTACCTTCATCAGGAACGCGCAGTCAAAGCCAAACATTTGAAATCCGAAGATGTATAAGTACCGAAACCGTTGAAGAGCTATATGTCAAAATTACCTAAAATAAATACCCAAATTCATCTAAAGCCAACTTTGCCTGATATGAGGGAGTTGAAACCTTAGTTTCTTAATAATTTCAAAATTTATAAACGGACAATTTTGGTAAAGTTTGTTAAATCATGTCAGTACCGAAGTACTGACTACTAAGCTGATAATACCCTCTGGTATCTTCCGCCTTTCATTTGTGCAATAATATAGGGTTATTGCATGAATATTGGGGAATATTGTCCCGAGTAGAATTTTATATTGCACGAGCTTGCGAGTGCAATATATGTTCTACGAGGACAATATTCCCCAATATTCATGCAATAATCCTTTTATTGTATAGAAATATAATATTTGAAAGCAAAAATTGGTTTAAACTAAGATTTTGTCGTTGATGACGTCATGAATTTTTACGATTTATTGCACTAGTGCAATATTAGAATTTATTGCACGCTAACTTTTGGTTACTGTCTGTGGGAAATATTATATTGCTATACAATAATACTGATTTTTGGATAACTGAAGAATAATATAGCCTTCAAAGTGGGTTTATATGAACATCAAGGTTGTGTTGCATGTTGTATATGTGCCTTTTTCTATTTCACAATTGTTTTTGCATCCATACTGCCGATAGGTCCAGAAATTATTGTAGCGTTTTTCAACAATTATGACGCTCGAACTTTTCAATTCAATTTCATGTGAAAATGATTCGAAATGCACATTTTTTTTACCTCGTTTAAAAAGGTAAAATTAAATGGTTTCAGAAAAAAGTATCCCATTTATGGATTGAAATTCTACTTTTGATCAAATTAAGGAGACTTTTATTAAATTTTCATTTTCACCTCCACCCCATTTCTCATTCATACATACAGAGAACGATAAAACAAAATGAAAGAACGCTACAGTATTTATTATTCTAATTGAATTAGTGAATGTTTGAACTAACAACAGACGAACTCGAAGAACGTGGCCTAATAACTTTTTACTGGGATATACAATGTTTTCAAAGATCATAAATAGTAAACCCCAGAATAACTCGTCGCGTTTATCTAAAAACTCTCATTTTGAGACGTTTTAAGTTTATTTACGGTTTTTTGTTCAACAGAATGTCATTGAGGAATTCAAGTTACTTTCATTCATTATTTTGAAATATACATCAAATGGGACCAAAGACGTAACTATTTACATTTGAAAGTTCTTAAATGGACAAATTTTACCTTGATAGATTAACCACGTGGGTGTCACAAAGCTCAGTTAGTTTATATAAAGTTGTGAAGAGTAAATATAGTGACAGAAATGAGATTTTTAAAACCAATTCGATAATTTTTTTTCTTTTTAGGAAACTTGTTTATCATGAAGTTGAATTAAATAAGTAAACGTATACGCGATATTCAGTGTCTTTATTATTGGAAATTTAAAGTTGCAAAGAGTATTTTGGAATATGTAATCATGACTGTTTATTTCTGTGAGTTTTGAGACTGTTGCAGCATGTCATTGAGAGTTGTTGTTTTGGGTGCAGAAAATGTTGGCAAATCCGGTAAGCAACTTTAACTGCGCATGTTTGCTCGTCTCTAATGCCTAGGAAATATGAACAATCTGAAAATCGAGCCATGCATTTCTAAAAATTCGCCGATTTGATTTGCTTTCAGGCTGAATTGACATTTTGAAGAAAACTTTTCATGTTTTAGCAATTTCAAATAAATATATTATGTATTCACTGAAGATCAATACAAATAACAAATATAAAAGTATATACATATTTGCTTAAACATAAGTAAAGTGAAGGATATTAAGGAACGAATTAAGCATACATTGTATACAATTAATACTGATTGTACAATATTCTTTTGCAACTGAAAAAAGTACAAAAATAATTCCAAACTGTAAATTCTGTCATTCTTAACTTTAATTCATATTTCTCCAAACTGAATAATTACCTTTCATTTTTTTTCTCTTGTTATTTCTAAAATTGTTCATTGCATTGTTTTCGCTCTGTTTTTCTGTTTCTGCTTCTGCTGCTGATGATGATATTAGTAACAAAAGTCATAATATAATTGTCACTGCTTCTCACAAATTGATTATTATTTTTTTTTCAAACTTACGTTTTATTTTTCAGCAGTGACAGTGAGATTTCTTACACGAAGATTTATTGGAGAATACAATTCTAATATGGGTAAATACTGTCAATTATATAACTAGTATATATTCGGCAGTGAATTTGATACATCAGATACACATTTCAATAATTTATTATGTCTCTTCAGTAATTCTCGATGTATAAATATTTGAAAATCCAAAACTTAATACGAATGATGTATAGCTGATAAAAAAAGGAACAAAAGTTAATTCAACCCGGGACACTTAAAAGGAATCAAGCATTGCATGAGGGAGATACGCTTATTGATATTAAAAGATTTCTGTTATTTTATAACAGAAAATTATTATAAACATTTTACGTATTCTTATGCCAGTACCGAAGTGCAAGCGGATAATGGGGTGGTGACACTCTGGACTGACATCAATTATAACTCGTATGGCAAGCCGTTTTACTATTTATTCTAACTTCAAGATATCTCATATAATATATAAGATATCTCATATAATATATAAGATATCTTATATAATATATAAGATATCTTATATAATATATAAGATATCTTATATTATATATAAGATATCTTATATAATCCAGTTTTTATAAGATATCTTATAAAGTTTATTAGATATCTTGAAGTTAGAATAAATAGTAAAACGGCTTGCCATAAACTCGTCATGTTTTAAATCTGAATAATATGATAAAATAATGCACAGTCGCATGTAGCTTTGTTCCTCATTTGGCCTAGCGGCTGGCGAACAGTAAAGTTCACAGCTTTTATCCCTTTTATATATCAAACGAAATATCTAGTCGTTTCTCAATAGGAACACATTTAAATTTTTCGTTGTAATTGTGAAATACTTTCTTCAAATGTATTAAATGTTTACAAAAGAAGGTTCAAGATTTTTTCATCACTAAGTATTTATATGCGCAAATTGATTTATTTCATACCACTTGATAAAAAGATTCACTTATGAAATTCACAACTTTTAACTTTATCAACTTAACGAAGACAGTTAATAAATAACAAAGATATTAAGTTATTTTTGATCCCGGAATTTTTCAAAACGTGAGGCTCCAAATTTTCCCTCGGGTCTTTTTTTTTGTGTAAGCAAAATGAAAACTTATTTCTGTTGTGCCTTTTATATGGGCAGTTTCCGACTCTGAATTAATCTCGTGCAATCATCCTCCTATTTCGGCCGGTCTTTTTTTTTTTTTGTATTCACTTTCAATCTTTCTTTATTCTCTTATCTCCTCAACAAGTGCACGGCACAGTTAAAATTGCACAAAGTAATGTAATTGATCGTAAAATATATAACCTAAGGGAAGATAACATAATATTTAAAGTGAAGATTTTTATGTTCCTACGACTTGATGCAAATATATTTAACTTTTAATTTGCAGCTTAACAAATATCTTAATACACTTCAGTAGGGTTCAACTTTTGAAAGGAGAGGTGAGGAAGACGATTTGCGTGTTTTTAATTATTTTTTTTTTCCAAAAGTTTCCTTCCGACTAGATTGTAAACTGAATAATTGTTTCCCTATCAGTATTATCCTTAGGACATAAATTTAAAATCTGAGGAAAAATGAGTGAATTTATCGAATATCTTTCAGCAGCGACACTTATCTGTAAAGGAGAAGGGAATACGGTTGCGTTGCTTTCTGTCGTTATTTTAAATGATATAAAACATAATGCCTTATAGGTGAACATCTCCGATAAGTACAATACTCCCTCCCCTTCCCCTTTTCTCCGCAAAAGATACACAGCAAAAAAAAAACAAATCGCCGTAGTGGTCATTACCATGATTCCTGTTGACTACATATCAAATTGAAATTAATAGCAGGGTGTATTTTCAAACGCACGGCAGTGTAAAACTAACAAACATACAATATCTTATTCTCATTTTGCCTTATTGTTAGAGTTTGCAAAAAAATAACGAATTTTGTATATGTATGTTGATCATGAACATCTCTTTTTCAGATCTGATATACAAGTCAAGCATTAAACAAGAAGATTATGTAACAGATATAGAAATATTAGATTCATGTGCTAAAAAGGTATCTCACTCAGTATACATGTTTAGCATTATTGACCAGGAGTGGCTTCGAGGTTGGACATCTCCAATTTATATATCTTTTCATATTGGGTAATAGGCTACAAAAAGTGTAGCAAATCCTCGAAAATTATTATTCACGACTTTAATTTGCTACAAGCTCAGAGTTTTCGAATTCTAGCATTTTAAATTTAGTTGTCGAACGCAGTTCATAGATGTCTTCAAATTTGAAAATGTTTTCAAAATTTGAAACTTTTATGGTAAAGAAAGGATATCAAATACATGAGGACACATATCCACTTAATGCAATCGATAAAGCTAATGACAAACGAACAGTATCTTTGTCGTTTTTCTTATCCAAATCACATATTAAAGCTTAAATGCGCTAAAATATCGATCGTTCCAAGCTCAAGAAAATCCGTTGAATAATGAAGTCGATCACAATACAGTTTAAAGGACAGCTTGTTTTTCTTTCTGGTTTTTTTTGGGGGGGAGGGGGGGGGGTAATAAATTATGATATATAGATGAAAAAGGCTTGCATTCGTTACCCGACAATCTCGTCGCAGTATACAGAAAAAGAATACAACAACATTTCCCAAACGAATGAAAGGATAATAACACCTGTTGTGAACAAATAGAACACCTGTCACATTCCTGGCTTTAATAAACAATTTGTTAAGTTCGGGTACCAGGAAAACTTTATATTCCGCACGTTTCGGTTATACCAATTCAGGGCCAATAACCGCAATACCAGTGCCTTTTCAAACCTCCCAAATGTTCGAGAGTGACTAAAAACACAATTAATTTGACATATGTCACAATAAACTTAACTGAATCCCAAAAGCAAAGAAGTTTGTTGACCTTATTTGATCAAAGATTAAAATGTAAATGACCCACAGAGAGGAACTCTGACATAACACTGACCCTAAAAGGTCAATTTAAGTCAACACGTGTATTCTTATCCTTAAATTAACTGGCTTTATTAGATTTATTAGTTCAATATCGAACAGATGAAAGAAATCAGAAAGTTTAAATTGGACAATTAAGATCATTGGGACACGTGACAGATTGTTTGTCAACACACAGGACAATTAAGATTGTTTGTCCTTTAAATTGGACAATTAAGATCATTGGAACACAAGACAGATTGTTTGTCAACACACAGGACAAAAGTTGTAAACATACAAGTAAACAAATATCTGATATTTTTGTTTATTTTAAGATCTGTGTCAAAATACTAGAAAACGCCATACATATGCCCATGAAAACCTGTTTCCTTCTTTTGATGCTATGTTAAAATTAGGGTTTTTGCTTTAAACGAATACTCAGAAATAACATCTCAGCTGAGAAATTTTGTGACTGGTTTTAGCAAAATGTAATTCCCTAAGACAATAATGACCATCGACAGTTTTAGCAGGTCTTTTTTTAGAACCGTTTTGTTGTAGACCGGAAGTTTTTTGCACATCTTAGACTTTTATCTTAGCCTTTTATCTCACAATGCTTCTGATCAGGGCCAATTTGATCGCATTATTACATTTATTTAAGAATAAAATGCATTTTGTAGTTTTATTGAGATGTAAAAGCATAACTCGAAGCATAATTTGTAGGAAGCGCTTCATACAATGTACTTATTAAAGGTTTACATAGTCAACGTTTTTACAATCCAATAAAAGATCATAAAACTAATAAAAGAAGCACTCAAATCAATTCTAATAATTACGTTTTAATGCTTAAACGAGATTACTGAGGATTTAAACCAAGCTTTTACTTTGATTTGTTATAACTATTTCTATGTATTGTTGTAGTTTTGTCACGGAGAAGACGAGCAGTCGTTTATTGGGGGCATAACTCACCGCTTTAAATGATAACAAAACTGTCCTCTGTAAATATACAAAAAAGTGTGGCATATAAGCCAATAAGCTTACTATTCATCAGAGACCAAATGACATAGAGCAATGGTTTACAACTACATGTATATGTTACCGTACGGCCTTCAACAATAAGCAACACCCATACCAGATAATCAGCTATAAAAGGCTCCAAAACTAACACCCTTATTAATGAACAAAACAATGAACATATACAGCAACACGTACATTATGGCAACCTCTATATTACAAATTACTATAAAGATTGATTGGATTGAACTTATTCATCAGTATATTTATCTTTCAGAACACATCCATCGCACCGGGAGATAATGTGATAACATGGACGGATGCCTTTATTGTGGTATATGATATCTGTGTTCACTCCTCGTTTGAACAAGCCATTAAAATCCTGGACATTATAAACAAAGCTAGGGCAAGTGTGTATTGTCCAGCTCTTTTGCTAGGCAATAAAACAGATTTAGAACACAGGCGGACAGTTGGTGTCGAGGAGGGACACCAGGCGGCGCTAGAATACAATTGCCAGTATTATGAAGTGTCGGCTGCTGATGATTTTGTGACGATTAGCATTGCGTTTCAAGCGCTTTTAAGAGAGACAAAAATAATTCAACAGAATAAGCCTTTATTGAAAAGGCGTAAAAGTTCTTTAGTGAATGTGTCCAAGAAATTAGGTGCAATGTTTGGTAAGAAGGACAGTGAAATGGATCGCAAACGCTCTACGTGTGATGTGGCAGGGCCAAAAACTATTTTTGAAAAAGCGTAAATAACCGTCCGTACAATCACTTTATAACTTAACGCCACTTGTGTTTTTCTCTTTTCTTTCGAGGGCTGTTTTTACCTAATTTTCCAGTCGCTTTAAAAAAAAAACCCGAATCAATCGATTTGGCATTGCTCATTTTTGAAGGCCGTTCAGTGACCTTTACCGGTAGTGTTAATTTCTGTGTTATTTTAGTCTGTTGTGGACAGTTGGCAATCATACCACATCTTCTTTTTTCTGTAAAACCCGTGATATGTTCTTTTTTTTGTTTTCTTATTTGCAAATCAAAAGTTGATTTTATGTACTTTTTTTTTTAATTATTTCCAATTTGTTTGCAGAGAAATTATTTGTATCACAGTCACTTGTCTCTGAAAAAGTTACTGATATCAAGAATTTGTATAAGAATAAGAATAAAGTATAAAATTTAGGTTTTGATGAGCTGATATCAAGACAAAAAATGTCACTCATATTGACCATGATATACGCACACCATCTTAAGTAAGTACGTGTTTATAATTTCTTTTTTTCGCAAGTACTGAAGACAGTGGTCTCCATGCACATTTATACTGGCGCATATTTACGTGTTTTGTTGAGTTTTTTTGTTTTTTTGTTTTTATATATTTAAGTTTGAATAACAATAAAGTTTTAACATGATAAAAAATTATTTGTTTTGATATGCATTATTCTAGCATTCAGTCGGTATGGTTTTTAAAAGATGCGAATATGTCTTACTTAGTATTATCTTACAACTACACAAGTCTTATTTTGTCACCTGTTTCAGACTACTTTTAATTTGAGATCAAGAGAGCTCGCGATTTGCAACCTAAATGGCCACAGTGTATTGTCATTGACCTTGTGTTGACAGTTCATGAATGTGCAGTGGATTGTGGCGTATTAATTCATGACACATAAGCCTTACGCAAACATAAGAATAGGAAAGGGGTGCGATTGCTGCTTTCCATCTCACAGATGTGTAACACATCAACAAACGACAACCACTTTTAAATTACAGGCTCCTGTCTTGGGACAGGCATATCTATACAGAATGTGACGGTGTTAATCATGTTAGGTGTTTGTTCATTTGATATTACATATATAACCATATATAATCGTACCTTCAAACATGCTAGTTCGCATAGTTCGTAAATGAAAAAAATATATAAAAAAATTGCGGTACAATTTCATGACTCTTATATTTCGACGTTTTGAGATGTTTTCCTGTAGACCTCATCTTGAAAGCTGTATAAGCCTATATTTATGTTACATTATTACATTATGAAATTAACTGAGAACAGCAACCTACGACGATCTCAGTAACAATCACGAGAAAAGTTTCTTAATTTGGGTCAGGCACTAAAAGAAAGTTATTGAGTTTCATCTTACACAAAAAAACTCTCTACAAATCTCTTTAAAGACTTTTAAGTCATTGAATTCGTGACCTTTGTACATATAACTATATATACAAGTTGATGTTTGAATCTGTAGTATACAAAGTGTCAGATTTATAATGTCATCAAACAAGTTTCCGTTAAAGATGATTTAATAAGAAAATTAAATTTACATTCAACTTTAGGTTGTATATTTTGTCCCCTGCTTAGTGTTTAAAACAAATAAAAATTGCAAAATAACAAGGACGAAAACAAATGTTTGAATACCCGTAAGCTTTAATTATATTATTTTGAAATTTTAAATGGCGACACTTTATTAACAGTTACTTTTTCTCATGATAGTTTGCTCATGGGCCTTTGGGATTTGTGCAATGATTAAAAAGATTGGCATGGATTAAAATGGGTTCAACCATAGTCAATTAACCGTTTTATGTACACAGTATATATCAACTCATTTTATGCCTACCAAATTTGAAAAAAACAAACAAATAAATACTATGACGCGTAATTCAGAATTACAAAAGACAACCCGATAACAATACACAATGTCTGGAATCATTATAAACTGTCAACTTTTCGTGTGTTTTCCTGACTGGACAGCATCTGTATCGAGGCGACAATCCCGGGCACGAGGCCCCAAACGGAGAAAATAACAGTCTATAGAGATGATGGAAAAATGATCCCAGTATATTAGTACATATTGATCGATAGATTGTTTTAGCACTTATCTTTTTAAAGTGGAGATATCTTGGCGATTGGTTTTCATTAGTTGATGAAGCTGCATGGAGTACTAATAGAGAACCAACAACCTTCAGCAAGAAAACTGACATTCATAATCATTTGAGATTGGAGTCGAAAGCACCCTCAGTGATACATTATTACGTATTGGAAACTTTGAATTGTTCGAAATAATAAGGATTTTTTTGTCCAAGAAATAGATTACCTAAGCTGTATTTGGGGGGGGGGGGGGGGGGGGGGGGGGGGGGAATCGGAATGTTATGTCTACAATGACATTAATTTAATTCGTAATTTTTTTAACCTTATAAATTTGTTTGAATCGAGCGTAAATGGTGAGTATTTGAAGTAAGAAAAAACAGCGTCTGGCGAACCGTGGCAAAATAATAAGCCTGATGTCATTGCTGAGAGTGAGTTGTATCTAAATACCAAGTACCCTAGTAAACTGGCAAGCTATTGTACAAATACAAAGATTCAACATTGAGATAATCAATATATTTGAATTTTTACTGAACAACTTTTAATTTTTTTTAGATAGGTTAGACTATATATAAGAAAAGCCTAAAGTACATCGTGGGAAAATTCTGGAAACAACGATTGGCTTTTTGATGTTAATTTGACAATTTTGATCGCTGTTGTGTGACAGTTTTGATAAGTTTACTCGGAGCTTCATCATGCACGTTAGGGAAAAGTAGAGATGCATAAATCGTTTTTGTCGAGCTGGGTTTTTTTTGTCTCAGAACGTCCGACATAGGGATAGGGATCCGGCGGCGGTGTTTTGAAATGTTAGTTTATCTATTATTAGTAGTAATGGGATTACTATATTTGATATATGCGTACCTTGCAAGGTCCTCATGCCCGTCAGACAGTTCTCACTTGACCTCGACCTCATTTCATGGATCAGTGAATAAGGCTAAGTTTTGGTGGTCATGTCCGTATCTCAGATACTATCACCAAAAGGTATATTATATTTGGTGTATGCATGAAAGATTGTAATGTAAGGTGAACATGTTCAAATGGCAAGTGTCATCTGACCCTGACCTTATTTTCATGGTTTAGTGGTTGTAGTTAAGTTTTTGTGTTTTGGGCCGATTTTCTTATACTGTATGCAATAGGTCTACTGTATTTGGTGTATGGAATGATGGTAAGGTGCACATATCAACTGTCAGGTGCATCCGAACCTGACCTCATATTTATGGTTCAGTGGTCAAAGATAAGTTTTTAAGTTTTTTTTTTTTTACTACTATGGATGTACATGTCAGTATCGCAGGTTTAATTTGTCTTTGACCTCTTTTCATGGTTCATTGCTCAATATTAAGTTTTTCTGTTTTTGTTTAGTTTTTCTTAAAGCCCTTAAACTGTAATAGATCAACTATATTTGATGTATGGAAGGATTGTCAGTTGTACGTGTCTGCCTGGTATGTTCATCTGACATTGACCTATTTTTCATGGTTCTTTGGTCAATGTTTATTTTTTTTTTAGGTTAAGTCTGTTTCTTAGAAACTATTTAAGCAATAGGTCAACTATATTTAGTAAGGTGTACATGTATTTCTCCTTCGGTGTATATGACCTTGACCTCATTTTCTTAATTCATGTTAAATTTATGTGATACTCACATGGAAACTCAGTATATACCCTCACTACACTTACTATAGAGGAAATCCTTGATAATCATATGTCTGTTCTATGTTCCTTTGGAATTTAAACCAAAGATGAAAAACTGGATCTTCCATCACTGTATTGGATACCTAAACTACATAAGTGTCCTTACAAACAACGGTACCGTATATTGCTGGGTCAATATAAGACTCTCTTAGCAATAGTATTAACACATTTGAATTGTCTACACTTTACACAAGTATTCCCCATTCCAAACTAAAAGACAAATTGAAAGAGTTGGTATTACTTTGTTTCATTAAAAGGAATGGTGAACATAGATACAAGTATCTTGTCTTGGGGAGAGAAAAATCCTACTTTGTAAAATTCTCTGAAACTGCCTTTATCAAGATGCTTGATTTCGTGGTTGTCCCTCTTCTTGCTGACTTGTTTCTTTATTATTATGAGGCTGACTTCAGTCAGGAACTTCTTAGGAAGAAATTGAAGAAGTTAGCAATATCCTTATGGACGTCAAGTTGGTTACCTATTCCCTATTCCCTATTCGTTACCTATTCCCTATTCCCTATTCGTTACCTATTCCCTATTCCCTATTCGTTACCTATTCGTTACCTATTCCCTATTCCCTATTCCCTATTCGTTACCTATTCCCTATTCCCTATTCGTTACCTATTCCCTATTCCCTATTCGTTACCTATTCGAACAAAGTTTGGAGACTTATTGTTTTTGCTCAGTTCTTATTATTTTTATTATTCTTCTTCTTCCTCTTCTTCCTCTTCTTCTTCCTCTTCTTCTTCCGCCACTTTAAAAATGAACTTGTCCGCAGCATTTCTCCAAAACTACTTGTCAGATTTACTTAGGGTTTCATAAAATGTTAGACTAATATGTCTAGGCGAGCCATCAATCGTTCATTTGTGCATTGGGGTCTATTAAGGGGTATTTTGGGGGGCAGAAAGAAGGGAGGGGTTTACTATAGAACCCTACGGGATTTTATTTTCTAAAATTTTCAAATGAATAAAACTTGAAAACTGTAAGTGATAGATACATGCAGTCTTCATAAATGATTAAAGGACAATAAAACAAATCACATGAAATATAGGGGAGTCCCCGGGGGTCATCCCTACCCCTTTCAATTCGACAATATGCTTTTAACTTGTAAACGGTCCAGATCCCCACCCCTAAACCATATATATTCTTGTATGGGACAATAAAACTAATTAAATGAAATTAAATAAAAGTTCCTAGGGGTCACCCCAACCCCGTTCAATTTGAGAATGTACTATTATCTTGTAAACGGTTCAGATCCCCACCCCTAAACCATATATATTCTTGAAAAGGACGATAAAACAAATGAAATTAAATGGAAGTCCCTGGGGGTCATCCCCAACCCGTTCAATTTTAGAATGTGCTATTATCTTGTAAACGGTCCAGATCCCCACCCCTAAACCATTTATATTATTGTAGGGGACAATAAAAATAATCAAATGAAATTAAATTAAATGGAAGTTCCTGGGGGTCACCCCACCCCGTTCAATTTGATAATGTACTATTATCTTGTAAATGGTCCAGATCCCCACCCCTAAACCATATATTGTCTTGTAGGGGACAATAAAACAAATGAAATGAAATAAAAGGAAAGTCCCTAGGGGGTCACCCCACCCCTCTTGTTTGAAAACTTATAAACGGTCAACATCCCCACCCTTAAACTATATATATTCTTGTAAGGGACAATAAAACTAATCAATTCAAATTAAATGGAAGTTCCTGGGGGTCACCCCCACCCCGTTCAATTTGAGAATGTACTATTATCTTGTAAATGGTCCAGATCCCAACCCCTAAACCATATATATTCTTGTAGAGGACAATAAAAAAAAATGAAATAAAATAAAAGGAAAGTCCCTAGGGGGTCACCCACCCCCTCTTGTTTGAAAACTTGTAAACAGTCAACATCCCCACCCCTAAACTATATATATTCTTGTAAGGGACAATAAAACTAATCAAATGAAATTAAATGGAAGTTCCTTGGGGTCAACCCCACCCCGTTCAATTTGAGAATGTACTATTATCTTGTAAATGGTCCAGATCCCCACCCCTAAACCATATATGTTCTTGTAGGGGACAACAAAACAAATAAAATGAGATAAAAAGGAAGTCCTGAGGGGGTCATCCACCCCCTCTTGTTTGAAAACTTGTAAACGGTCAACACCCCCACCCCTAAACCATACATATTCTTGTAGGGGACAATAAAACAAATAAAATGAAATGTAGGTAAAGTCCCTGGGGATCACCACCACCCCCTCCTGTTTGAATACTTGTAAATGGTGGAGATCCCCACCAGTGAGCCATATATATTCTTGTATGGGACAAAAAATCAAATCAAATGAACATGGGACCATATGAATAGCGAGTTATGGGAGCTTTATTTGGGAGACTTCGTAACAGCATCCTGTTACAATTACTTCTTGTTGTTTATACTCTTATATTTGGTAATAGTTCTAAATTTGTTGAGGTAAAATGATCTTTTTATGACCTATTAATATGTGTTTGTGCTCAACCGATCCTTTTACTTTATGTTCGATACTCATTTGTTCCTTATTTGATTTTTATACGTTCTACCTTTTAACTGCTTTATGTCCGTATGTTTGAAGATGGATCTTGGTTCGAAGGGATGAAATCACCGTGTTAGCGCTTGCATAAAAAAAAAGATGTGGTATGATTGTCAATGAGACAACAATCCACAATAGACCAAAATGACACAGAAACTATCAACTATAGGTCAATATACGGCCTTCGACAATGAGCATAGCCCAAACCGTGTAGTCACCTATAAAAGGCCCAGATATGACAATTTCAAACAATTCAAACAACAAAACTAACGGCCGTATTTCATATACAAAAAAATAAACGGAAAACAAATATGTAACACAAAAACAAACGATAACTACTTAATTTCAGGCTCTTGTATAGGGACAGGCACATACTAACATAATGTCGTGGGGTTAAACATGTTAGCAGGGTGTACATCGTTTCGGAGCATGCTATTACCTTGTTTAATTCGTTCCATCACTCGCTTATAATTCGCTTATAATACGTGTATCATACGTTGCATCTTTTAAAACATGATTTTCAATTGTTTTGTTATCTCTGGTGGTAGATTTGGGTTCTTAGAGGTGATATAACTCTATAAGCGCATATGTACCCGTTCCACCGCTCGGATAATACCCTGTTAAATATTCGTTACTTATTCGCTTTTAATACGTTTGTTGTACGTTGCACCTTTTAGAAAAGGATTTTCAATTGTGTTCATATCTCTGGTGGTAATAATGTGTTCTTATAGATGAAATATCCCTATTAGCGCGTATGTACCCGTTCCAGCGCTCGGATAATACCCTGTTACTTATTCGTTCCTTATTCGCTTTTAATGCGCGGGGTAAGTATACGTTGCACCTTGAAATAAATCGTTTTTAATACGTTTGTTGTACATTGATCCTATAAGAGCGCATGTACCCGTTCCAGAGCTCGGTTAATACCATGTTACCTATTCGTTACCTATTCGTTACCTATTCACTTATAATACGTTTGTTGTACGTTGCACCTTTTAGAAAAGGATTTTCACTTGTGTTCATGTCTCTGGTGGTAACAATGTGTAATTAGAGATGAAATGACCCTATTAGCGTGCATGTACCTGTTCCAGTGCTCGGTTAATACCCTGTTACCTATTCGTTACCTTTTCGTTACTTATTCGCTTTTAATACGTTTGTTGTACGTTGCACCTTTAAGAAACGGATTTTCAATTGTGTTCATATCTCTTGTGGTAATAATGTGTTCTTATAGATGAAATACCCCTATTAGCGCATATTACCCGTTCCAGCGCTCGGATAATACCCGGTTACTTATTCGTTCCTTATTCGCTTTTAATGCGCAGGGTATACGTTGCACCTTGAAATAAATCGTTTTTTAATTGTGTTCGTGTCTCTGGTGGTAACAATGTCTTCTTAGAGATGAAATGACCCTATTAGCGCGCATGTACCCGTTCCAGCGCTCGGTTAATACCCTGTTACCTATTCGTTACCTATTCGTTACCTATTCGTTACCTATTCACTTATAATACGTTTGTTGTACGTTGCACCTTTTAGAAAAGGATTTTCACTTGTGTTCATGTCTCTGGTGGTAACAATGTGTAATTAGAGATGAAATGACCCTATTAGCGTGCATGTACCCGTTCCAGCGCCCGGTTAATACCCTGTTACTTATTCGTTACTTATTCGCTTTTAATACGTTTGTTGTACGTTGCACCTTTAAGAAACGGATTTTCAATTGTGTTCATATCTCTTGTGGTAATAATGTGTTCTTATAGATGAAATACCCCTATTAGCGCATATTACCCGTTCCAGCGCTCGGATAAAACCCTGTTACTTATTCTTTCCTTATTCGCTTTTAATGCGCAGGGTATACGTTGCACCTTGAAATAAATCGTTTTTTAATTGTGTTCGTGTCTCTGGTGGTAACAATGTGTTTTTAGAGATAAAATGACCCTATTAGCGCGCATGTACCCGTTCCAGCGCTCGGTAAATACCCTGTTACCTATTCGTTACCTATTCGTTACCTATTCACTTATAATACCTTTGTTGTACGTTGCACCTTTTAGAAAAGGATTTTCAATTGTGTTCATGCATGTCTCTGGTGGTAACAATGTGTAATAAGAGATGAAATGACCCTATTAGCGTGCATGTACCCGTTCCAGCGCTCGGTTAATACCCTGTTACCTATTCGTTACCTATTCGTTACCTATTTACTTATAATACGTTTGTAGTACGTTGCACCATTTAGAAAAGGATTTTCAATTGTGTCCATGTCTCTGGTGGTAACAATGTGTTCTTAGAGATGAAATGACCCTATTAGCGCGCATGTACCCGTTCCAGCGCTCGGTTAATACCCTGTTACCTATTCGTTACCGATTCACTTATAATACGTTTGTTTTACGTTGCACCTTTTAGAAAAGGATTTTCAATTGTGTTCATGTCACTGGTGGTAACATTGTGTTCTTAGAGATGAAATGACCCTATTAGCGCATATGTACCCGTTCCAGCGCTCGGTTAATACCCTGTTACCTATGCGTTATCTATTCGTTACTTATTCGCTTTAAATACGTTTGTTGTACGTTGCACCTTTAAAAAAAGGATTTTCACTTGTGTTCATGTCTCTGGTGGTAACAATGTGTAATTAGAGATGAAATGACCCTATTAGAGCGCATGTACTCGTTCCAGCGCTCGGTTAATACCCTGTTACCTATTCGTTACCTATTCACTTATAAAACGTTTGTTGTACGTTGCACCTTTTAGAAAAGGATTTTCAATTGTGTTCATGTCTCTGGTGGTAACAATGTCTTCTCAGAGATAAAATGACTCCATTAGCGTGCATGTACCCGTTCCAGCGCGCGGATAATACCATGTTACTTATTCGTTCCTTATTCGCTTTTAATGCGCAGGGTAAGTATACGTTGCACCTTGAAATAAATCGTTTTTTTAATTGTGTTCATGTCTCTGGTGGTAACATATGTTCTTAGAGACGAAATGACTCTATTAGAGCGCATGTACCCGTTCCAGCGCTCGGTTAATACCCTGTTACCTATTCGTTACCTATTCGTTACCTATTCAGTTATAATACGTTTGTTATACGTTGCACCTTTTAGAAAGAATTCCAATTGTGTTCATGTCTCTGGTGGTAACAATGTGTAATTAGAGATGAAATGACCCTATTAGCGTGCATATACCCGTTCCAGCGCTCGGTTAATACCCTGTTACCTATTCGTTACCTATTCGTTAACTATTCGTTACCTATTCACTTATAATACGTTTGTTGTACGTTGCACCTTTTAGAAATGGATTTTCAATTGTGTTCATGTCTCTGGTGGTAACAATGTGTTCTTAGAGATGAAATGACTCTATAAGCGTGCATGTACCCGTTCCAGCGCGCGGATAATACCCTGTTACTTATTCGTTCCTTAATCGCTTTTAATGCGCGGGGTAAGTATACGTTGCACCTTGAAATAAATCGTTTTTTAATTGTGTTCATGTGTCTGGTGGTAACAATATGTTCTTATTCGTTACCTATTCGTTACTTATTCGCTTATAATACGTTTGTTGTACGTTGCACCTTTTAGAAAAAGATTTTTATTTGTGTTCATGTCTCTGGTGGTAACAATGTGTTCTTAGAGATGAAATAACCCTTTTAGCGCATATGTACCCGTTCCAGCGCTCGGGTAATACCGTGTTACCTATTCGTTACTTCTTATTTCAAGGTGCAACGCATAGCACGCGTATTTAAAGCGAATAAGGAACGAATAAGTAACAGGGTATCAGTCGAGCGCTGAAACGGGTACATATGTTCGATTAAGGTTATTTCACCTCTAAGAACCGACAGTTACCACCAGAGACACAAAAATATTTCTTTTTTTGAAGTGCAACGCATAACACACGTTTTATTTTTTTTAATTTAAACATATTTATTTATAGTGGATTGGGAAACAAGTTTTGCATAGTTTTATAAATTGACCATAAACCCACTTATTCATGGTATGGTATCAATATTTCTGACCTGACACTACGTACTTTTTATTGCTTAATTCATTAGAATTTAATATGCAATGTTTCGGGTTCTTTCGGGAATAATTCCAGGTAAACCCTCATCAGAGGTCGACATTTATATATTTATTTCGTATCTAGTATCATAGATAGATGTGTGTCTGTTTCATAACAGTTTTTTTTCAACTACACGTGCATATAGGTCTACGTTGTAGCTAGTCTTTTTACAGACTAAAGAAACTTTGGTTAATTATTCATATATATAATGAAAAGACTTATTGTCTTTATTCACGTGATCTAATCTATCATAAATCTACACGAGATCTAATAGAGATAGTAGTTATGATAAAATATCAGTGCTATACTGTGGAATTCAACAGCAGACTGTCGTGTATGTGTTAACACCTATTTGATAATATACAAATGTCTCCATGTTTAACAATTGAAGAGGTTTGTGTAGATACCATGTCGGGTCTATACATGAATATAACAGGAACCATTCGGTTTTCCTTGTATGTGATCGCTTGAAAGTAAACGGCATCACGTCTTTTTACATCTGTTTCACAGATTGTATACTAAAGCCTCCCGTGTTGGGGTATTGTGAATCAATGTCTTTGGCTTAATGATTAATTATCATGTTGCCAATATTCTTATTGTTTTTTAAATCACTATCTGGTTTGGATTTTTTTTGTATCTATCTTTTGGCAATCGGATCTTTCCGGATTATATACCAAATTTTTTTGTTAATACCGTGTTAAGATATTCAAAAATATTTCAGTCATTTGTTTTCTAATCTTTGGTTTCTTTAAAAGTTGCTATATGAATCTATGCTAACTTAGTCTAACTGTTTCGTTAGGGTGAAATGTGCACGACATGTATACTTTAGAACGTATATATATATACGCTTTATATATGTGGTGGTGTTTAACGACCTTGACTGGCCTTTCAGCCCTCGCACGGTCGGCTCGATGCCCGAAGGCGTTTGGTGAGCTTTAAATATTCTGGTGCCATGGGTCAGGAACAAGTAGTGGAGGTCGCAATATGGAGGCCGCCATCTTGGTTTTGGTGAGTAGATTTTGGTTTTTTACTATTTTGGTCTTTATTCTTCACAACGGCTGCTTTCAGGGCCAGTTTGGTCAGCTTGGCAGCCCGCTAGCCTCGATGATGGAATACTGGTAGATGAATCGTGGACGTAGTTCTAAAGATGACAGGAAGCGTTATCAGGACCAAAGCCGTTAGGCAGTGAAATGAAGGTCGTATCACCCAACGCCTAGGATACAGCCCTCGGACGTTAATCGGCATAACACTCCCCATGATACAATGGTTTTGGAGTGCATGTTAACGCGGGTACGCCACTACCACGTCTATCTGTACGGCATGGATTGGTTTCTGTCATCTTAAGTAGTATGTCGTTGACCATCTAACAATAAACCCTCATCGAAGATAGCGGGTAAAGGAGAGCTGACCAAGCACGTCCGTTCAGCTGTAATGACTGAGACGTGAATGGTAATGTTGAATATACGCTTTTAATAGTACATGTTGCTATTGTTTCTAAGAATTCTCGTACCTGCCGAAGGAATGAAAACAGTGTACTATTTCAAATAGTTGTTCACTTTGTTCACTTTCTTCATTAGATTTATTAAATCCATCAATTCACATTCTTAAGTGGAATTTAATATTATTTTTATAGCATATTTCTCTGTTTTATGTCTATAATTATGGTCAAATATAGCAATATCAGATATTTCCAGGGAGGCAACTCTGCCCATTGAAACGCCAACGATCTGTTGCTAGTATAATAGTATAACTTTCGTTGTTCATTGACAATCATATTTTGTTTGTTATTAGTTTCTATGTAACCTTAAACGGCTTGACATACTAATTAGTATCGATATTAGAGCGCTGGAACGGGTACATGCGCGCTAATAAGGTCATTTCATCTTTAAGAACACATTGTTACCACCAGAGACATGGACACAATTGAAAATCCTTTTCTAAAAGGTGCAACGTACAACAAACGTATTATAAGTGAATAGGTAACGAATAGGTAACGAATAGGTAACAGGGTATTAACCGAACGCTGGAACGGGTACATGCGCTCTAATAGGGTCATTTCGTCTTTAAGAACATATTGTAACGAAATGGGGGTTCCTTGAAATGGAACTTGTTTTCCCTAAAATTGTGTGATGATGTTGTTAAAACCTTACCGTTTATTGACTGTTTTTATTATATATTTCTTGTGTAACTATGTTTGTTAACTTTTTATTATTCTTGTCCATGTTTTTACAATCGGAACAGCTGTGCATTGTTTACTTCAAATGAAGTACACCAATGACGTCATAACCTATTTTTGTTATGACGTCGGCTCTGGGTTTGGTAATTTAGGTAAAAATGGTAAGCCGAAATCAGTTGGAAAGCAAGTCCTTGGAAACGTCCGTTGTCGTCAAGCTTTATCAGCAACAATAGCAGGGGGAATTAATTAGGTGGCGCTACAGTCGTCCGTAACGTCAAAAAGTCCGCCAAATCAATCGGCTAAAAGATTGACGTTTAAAGTATTTTTTGCATCTTGTCATGCTTTTATTACAATTAAATTTTAAAATTTGTAGGTTTTGTGACCAATATAATTTCTTTACGACATACAAACATTACAAAAAATAGCTTGTTATTGCTATTCCTTTATCCTGTCCGTTCTAAAAAAAATAGCCATCATTTTTGTTCGCCAAAAAAATTGATTTTTCCTAATTTGACGTTTGCGTATCCAAATACAGAAAAGAACGGTTATAATCTTAAATGAAACCGGGAAACCTATTTCAAATTTGTACACTGTTTTGAAGCCATCATTTTTTACTTTTATACATCAATTTTAGTGACCACCAGCCATGTCAATTTTTATCTGGTTTTAGCTACGTTTCTACTTCAAAACAGTAAAGTTTAGCTTCTTTTCATTGTACCTGTTTCAAAGTGCTTTAAAATACTGATTTTATTAAAGACATGAATGAAATTTTGATTAAAAGTTGTGGATTTTCACAATTCCATACAATACTTGTATTGTAAAGTAACTAAACCCCTTTTGATCCCCTACACAATTGACGGTGACATTGTTTTCTTTTTTCAACATACGTCATGTAACGTTTATAACAAAATATGTGTCAGGGTCATGTGCATAGTAAAAATTTACACATTGGAAAAGTGAAACAACAAACA
Organism: Mytilus galloprovincialis; assembly: GCF_965363235.1. Lineage (NCBI taxonomy): Eukaryota > Metazoa > Mollusca > Bivalvia > Mytilida > Mytilidae > Mytilus > Mytilus galloprovincialis. The sequence goes on from NC_134847.1 coordinate 6,103,534, forward strand.
AAGATCTTCTTTATTGCGTTTAAAGCTAAACGTCTTGGAAAATTCTGACAGATCTGACAAATTATTGATAGCCTACTGCATGGATGGACAAAAGCACAAAAATAGCAATAGAAAATGCATTGCAAAGAAAATTCTGTAGGAAAAAAACATATGAAAAAAGAAAATGAAGGTCAGTTCATAAAATCTTGCTTATATTATTATTTCTTTACTTAGTAAGCTATATTTCCATTCTCAATTTTATGGTAATAAGAGCAAAAACTAGCTTATCAAGCCAAATCAGCCAAACAAGAAGTTTATTCATAGAGATGTGTTCTTACAAAATTGAATTTATTCTAATGGCAAATTCTTGTCAAATTTAAGCATCTTTGATCATTATTGAAGTAAAATGCACAAAATTTGTCCCACCAGTTTCATTTCATTGCCTATTACTAGTATTCAGGTAAAGTATATACACAATACTTTTGTAATGCCTAATAACTAACAAATGTTTCTTGTATTTCTTTTATTCACTACAAACTTCCCAGGAGAAGGTAAAAAGCTACAACAAAAATAAACAATCATAAGTAATTGTTCCTAAGTGATTTCTAAACATAAATTGTATTAAACATCATACAAGTAAAGCAAAACAATGAATAAATCCCTTATTATGCTATAAATGTTCAAAACAAACAAGAAAAATATATTTCTCAAATTATCGATTTGCTCCTAAATGAACCTTTGTGACCAGGTGAGCAGAATTTGTAGTTGCAACATGTTCGGTTCACAACAAGGCCAAAGTAAAAGATAACATCAACAATAACAAAGTTATTCACACTAATAATAAGTCCTAAGTGGGTTGTCAGTTGACATAGACTAATTTATACTATATCCTAGGCCTAGATAATAATAAATGTACTATTCCAAGTCTCAAAATACTAAAATGTGCACGGATGCATGAAAGTTACGAGAAGAATTTTCTCGGTTCAATTAGCCATTTCTTTACTAAGAAAAGTTCCAAATACACAGTATCGAAAAATGTACATGATATGTGCCTAATCCTAATATCTTAACCAATATGAAAAATATCTAACAATACACAAATGTACGAAAAAATAGCAAATTATTTTAGCAAAATGCACATCAAAAATGCAGATGACCAAGTGGCTTATAAATTGCCACAAAACCTTAATAATAATAAAAATTCATAACACAAAAACATATCTACATACAAATAAATGATTTTATCAAGCAGGTAATAAACTTACCCTGTGGGGGACCACTAGATTCCAAATATTGAATAATAATACCAAAATGCGTTTGCGGCCATGTGCCATTTTTCTTTCTATATCTCTCGGCCCTTATCGATAAATGTAATCTAGGGAAGTGAAACATACCGAAAATTAACCAAAAATGAAATGTGGGTAAAGGAAGATAACTCTATAAATAAATGTGACAGAACATTCCCCGCCTGATTTTACCTACAAGTAAAATCACTTCTTTCAAAAAATAATCCTTAAAAATTTGAAAAATTAATCAATAAAGGCATGTTTTAACAAACTTTAAGACGAATAAATCAAAGTACTCAAATTAACCCTTATAATGCAATTGTCATATCATAATGTAAATTTAATCTGACATCAAATGTACAAGCTGTGTTACTGGACGGCTATAAGTTACTGGTTCCCCGTTCTTTATCACACGCACTGATACTTTGCGCACTAATCCATCTTTACTAGGAAATACTTCATCAATAATTCCGGTTGGCCATTGATTGCGCGGTAAACTAACGTCAATCATGAGCACAAAATCACCAATTTGTAAGTTGCGATTTTCACTTGGCCATTTTGATCGAGTTTGAAGGTTATGTAAGTATTGTAGGTTCCATTGCTTCCAAAATTGATTTGCTAAAACTTGTACATGCTTCCACTGTGATTTGTACATATCCTTCACAGAAAAATTGAAATGATACGGTTCTATGTCACTATTAATTTTTTGTGTCAATAGAGTGTTTGGTGACAAAATAGTAGGTGATTCAGGATCATTTGACACAGCAATTATCGGTCTACTATTGACGATACAACAAACTTCTGTCATTAATGTGCATAAAACTTCATGAGTGAGTTGCTTTCCTTGAATATCTGTTAGCATTGAATCGAGAATTCTTCTTGCTAGTCCAATCATGCGTTCCCATGCACCGTTCATGTGTGAGGCATGGGGTGGATTGAATGTCCATACAATTTGTTTTTTAGACAGATATCCCTGAATATTTTCATCATTATATAGTAGTGACAATTCATTTACTGCTCCTACAAAGTTGGTACCTTGATCAGATCTAAATTCTCTTACGGGTCCTCTTATTCCTGTAAATCGACGCAAAGCATTAATGAATGAGGATGAAGTCATTTCCTCTATGACCTCAATGTGGATGGCACGAGTAACAAGGCATGAAAACATTATTGCCCATCGTTTAGAATTAGCGGCACCTCCACGTGTTCGCCTTGTGGCTACAGACCATGGTCCAAATGTATCAACACCTACGTATGAAAACGGAGGACTTGGTGTAAGACGATCTGATGGCAGATCTGCCATTTTCTGGTGTTCTACTTTTCCTCTTAGTTTCCTACATTGTACGCACTTGTGCAAAATAGAATTAATAAGGCGTTTTCCTCCAGTTATCCAGAAACCATTTGAGCGTACAGCACCTTCTGTGTAGTGGCGTCCCTGATGGTGCACTGACTCATGAAAGTGTGTTATTAACAATGAAGCAATATGGCTTCCACCTGGTATGATTAGAGGCATCTTTTCTCCAGTTTCTAATTTAGAATGTTTTAGTCTTCCGCCTAATCTTAACAGTCCTTCTGAATCAAGTATTGGAGAAAGTGCAATAATATTGCTGTTTTTAGGCAATTGTTTACCACTCTTTAAACAATCTGTTTCATTAGAATAATACTGTAACTGAGTTTCTCTCAAAACAAGTGTTTCAGCCTCTTTTCTGATATCTACACAAGTCCTTGTATCCTTAGTATCTACTTTACTCCTATAACTAGACACAATCTTTCTTTTCAACAAAGATATAGCTCTTACTAAACTTGACCATTTTGAGAATCTCTCAAACCGATCAACTCCTAAGGTTTGAATAGGTGATATCAATGTTTTCATAGACTCTACTGCTATAGGACAAACTTCCTGGTCTTCATCAGGTGACACAATATCAAATGAAGTGCATTCGGATTTGTGAAAAGTATCTATATATGATTTTGGTCCTAATAACCACTTTGAGTCTCCTACATGTTTTGCTTCTAACGGCCGTGTGCCATGATCAGCAGGATTTAACTCTGTTGGTACATAGCTCCATTGTGATTTCACAGAACCTTTCAAAATTTTGCTAACACGGTTGCTGACATACACATAAAACCTTCTTTTCTCATTGTATATATACCCTAGTACTACCTGACTATCGGTATAAAAGTGTGTGGAACTTAATGGCAATTTCAGTTCATTCTGAATGAATGTAGCTAACTCAGTTGACAGAACAGCTCCACATAATTCGAGCCTCGGTATGGTATGTCCATGACACGGAGCCAGTTTGGACTTTCCTACTAAAAAACCTAGTTCTGAATCTCCTTTCTTGTCAAATGTACGGATATAGGCAACAGACGAAATCGCCTCCTTTGATGCGTCCGAGAAGATGTGTAATTCACATTCAGTACTGTCGTTCAATGATTGACTAGTGAAAGGCCTCCCTATCTCTAATGTTTCAAGATCCTGTAAGGACTGTTTCCATCTCTGCCAGTCAGAGAGTAAATCATCAGGCAACGGATCATCCCAATCTAATGAATTGTTTTGTACTGCTTCTCTCATAATTAACCTTCCGCCAAGGATTACAGGAGCTATGAACCCTAACGGATCAAATATTCCATTAATTACTGATAGCAGCCCTCTTTTTGTAAAGGGTTTCTCCTCTTTAGATAACTGATAGGTGAAAATGTCTTTTACAACATTCCAACATAAACCTAAACTTCTCTGTAGACATGTAGACTCTGAATTAAAGTCAATCTCGGTAATGCTTTCAGCTAAATCCTTTGTTTCAAAACTCTTGACTACCTCACTATTATTCGATACTATCTTATGCAGTCTAATTTTACCTCCTGTTATTAATCTTTCTTGAGTCCTTTTAATGAGACTTACAATTTCTTCAGGGCTGTCGCCTGACACTAAACCATCATCTACATAAAAATTGTTGTTTACATAATGACATACATCATCACATGTGTCTAAATCTGTGTGATCGCAAACAGCTTTGCGTAAACCATAATTAGCTACAGCTGGGGAAGGTGAATTCCCAAACACGTGAACTTTCATTCGATATTCAGTCAGTGGTTCTGTTACAGTGTTGTCCTTAAACCATACAAATCTTAAGTAGTTCCTGTGTTCTTCATTAACCTCAAAATTGAAAAACATTTGTTCAACATCTGCAATTGCGGCAACTTTTCCCTTCCTAAACTTCAATAGTACACCAACCAAGTTGTTTGTTAAGTCTGGTCCCTTCATAAGAATATCATTCAGACAAAGTCCATTATATTTATCTGCTGAGTCGAATACTACTCTGATTTTTGATTGCTTCTTTGCGTGATAAACTCCAAAGATTGGGAGATACCAAACTTCCTCTCCCTTTCTAGCCGGAGTGACTGCTTCTGCGTGATTATTTACAAATATCTTTTTCATAAATTCTACAAAATGCTGTTGTTTAGTGGAGTCTCGTTTGAAGCTTCTACTAAGATTCTCTGCTCTTTGTCTTGCCTGATGATAGTTGTTTTGAAGTTTTGGTCTATCTCTCCGAAACGGTAAAGGTGCTGATAAACGACCATTTTCTGACGTGTGAAATTCTTTATCCATAACGATTAGAAATTCTTTGTCCTCTTGAGATAATCCTAAAGTATCATCTTCTCTAGTTTGTTTGAAAACAGTACTACCAATATCTGGTTCCTTGTCTTTCACTCTGAAACCATATTCACATGGTTTGAGATTTGTCTCTCTGCCGTTTGGAAGAACTGTTGTTTTGTTAACTGTGATTGTATCTGATGTGTGCACTAAACCTAAGCATGTTTCGCCAATTATTGCCCATCCTAGACGAAGACGTTGTGCATACGGTTCGTTGTCCTTGCCAATTCTTTGATCTAAAATGTGATGAGCGGCGGTCACATCCCGTCCTATAAGAAGCATAACTTCGGCATTCCTATCAAGTTCTGGTATGAACTGTTCTATATCCTGTAGATGTTTGTAGTGCCTAGCTATGGCAGGAGTAGCTATTTCTCGCTTTGAGATCGGAATTTCGTTGCATTCAATCAGAGATGGACACTTCAGTTGTGTAGTGCCATCCAAAGATTCTAGTATGTACCCTATAGTACGACGACCATGTTGAACAGTTTTTCCCGAGCAAGATGCTAGTGAGTATTCAACTGGCTCTGTGGTTTCATTGAAATAATCTATAAATGTTGAACAGGCTAAAGACCTATTACTCTGATCATCAATGATCGCATAAGTAGTAACACTGACTTCTGGTTTGCCTTCCGGATACACCTTGACTAGTAATGTCTTTGCACAAGACTTTCCTTGGAAAGTAGTTTCTCCCGAGTCCTTACAAATTTCAGTACATTTTGTACTTACTTGGTCTTGCGGTATATTGTCAATTTGTCTTTCCCCGCCATTATTTTGTAGGGTTTCACGTTCAAAGTGAAAGGCTGTACAGTGTGCCGTTTTTCCACATTTCTCACACTTGATGTTAGCTTTGCAATCTTTAGCTAGATGCTTCCCATTTAGGCATTTGAAACAAATCCCATTTTTCCGTATTAATTGTCTTTTTTCTTCTAACGGTTTCTCAACAAATACTTTACAGTCAGCAAGGTTGTGTTTGCCATTTTCATGAATAATACATTTTAAGTTCAGATTAGCCGAAGTGTTTTGTTTTTCAATAGTTGTTTTCAAAACAGTCTGACCAGGAGTCCTTTTTCCAGCATATTTCCGTTCCACTTTTTTGTCTCGTCCACTATCTGATTGTTGGATTTTGAGGCTAGGGTCATTCATTCGCACTGCCATGCTGTGTAAGAATTCTACAAACGTTGAAAAAGGCGGATACATCACAGAATGTTGTGTTTTGTACCTACTAGCACGATCCATCCATTTTGTTTGAATAAAGTTTGGCAATTTCCCTACGATGGCATTCACCCCATACGATGAATCATAGAATGATAGGACTGTCCTGTATATATCATTTTCTTTAATTGATTCTACCTCAGCCAATAAGTCATATAATTCATAAAGTTTGTCATATTCTGTATTGCTGATTTTATTGAATTTATCAAGTCGATCTTTAAGTGCTGCTGCTATACTTTCTGGTGCCCCATATCTTTCATCCAACCTTTGCCAAATCTTAACAACAGCTTGATTTTCGTTGTGGGAGTTAGCAACTCTCAGACTTGCTGCATGTCGTTTTGACTGTGGGCCTAAGTATCTGTTTAAAAGATCTAACTGTTCTGAATCTGTTGCATCCAGTTCTCTTAGTATGTTGTTAAAGCTATTTTTCCAACTGCAATATCGTTCAGGTTTGTCATCGAAAGTCGATAATCTTGAAATTAAAAGATCTTTCTTCATTATATATTTCGTGAGGTCAATTATTCCTGGTGATTCAGACAAGTGCACATTCTGTTGTGGTTGAAATGTTTTGAATTCCCTTTGCAGTATTGTTGACGGCACAAATTCTGGTATACGAGGGTTTAACTTTGTTGCCTCAACTGGTTCATAAACTTTCGGTCGCTGATTTGTAACATAGGATTTTACTATTTCAGAAGCACTTGATTCAGGAAGGTTCAGACCTCTGTCCTTCCAATTGCTATCTATTGCATTTTCCTCATCTAAAATTTCCTTAACTGCTGTTAATTCTGCCTCGGCTTCTGCAATCTCTCTTTTATGTTTCAAAATGTTTAAGTTTGATTTAAGTTCTGATCTTTGTTTTTGGACTTCTAATTCTAACTCATTTTGTTTTCTTACTAATTTCTCTTCCTCTTCTATGAATTTAAGTTTTGCCTTAGCAGCTTCAGCTCTAGCTGTTTTGTCTAGAAGAATTGACTTGCTCGAGCGACTTCCCTGACTAGAATGACTGTGAGTGTAATTTGAAGAACGACCTCCATCACTACCTTTAGCTTTATGACTAGAACTAGAATGTGACTTATGTCCTTGGATCTTATGACTAGAATTGCCTTGATCATGTAAAGAACCATGAAGACTAGAATGATGAACTGGACTCTCTTTCCTAATTGTTAATTGAGGCTCATCCTCTTTGACTAGATGAGCTGTTGAGCTATTCTCTGTTTCGATCTTGGTACTATGACTTGTTTGCTCATCAATGAATTTAATTGCTAGATCTACTTCTTTAGCTATTGTTTGAAACACAGATTTTTGTACTAATAATTCACTATTACTTTGTTCCGTATTTTGAGGTGACAAGTATTCACAGAATTCTTTGCAAAGTTCATAATAATGGTTAAGTACTTCCACAAGAGTTTCTCTAACCTGTCCTAGAATTTGTATATCTCCTGTTTGTTCCTCCAGATAGGCTAATGATGCCTCAACTGCTTGTCTCTTTTCTAATAGTTTAGCATGATATGCTTTAACCTTTTCTTTATAGTTTTCCATTGCCCTAACTGTAAGTGTTCTCAGCCGTTTTGTTTCTACTTCATCTGGCGTGTCCATAATGAATTGGTCCAATCGTCAGGCTTTTTACTGTAATGCCTAATAACTAACAAATGTTTCTTGTATTTCTTTTATTCACTACAAACTTCCCAGGAGAAGGTAAAAAGCTACAACAAAAATAAACAATCATAAGTAATTGTTCCTAAGTGATTTCTAAACATAAATTGTATTAAACATCATACAAGTAAAGCAAAACAATGAATAAATCCCTTATTATGCTATAAATGTTCAAAACAAACAAGAAAAATATATTTCTCAAATTATCGATTTGCTCCTAAATGAACCTTTGTGACCAGGTGAGCAGAATTTGTAGTTGCAACATGTTCGGTTCACAACAAGGCCAAAGTAAAAGATAACATCAACAATAACAAAGTTATTCACACTAATAATAAGTCCTAAGTGGGTTGTCAGTTGACATAGACTAATTTATACTATATCCTAGGCCTAGATAATAATAAATGTACTATTCCAAGTCTCAAAATACTAAAATGTGCACGGATGCATGAAAGTTACGAGAAGAATTTTCTCGGTTCAATTAGCCATTTCTTTACTAAGAAAAGTTCCAAATACACAGTATCGAAAAATGTACATGATATGTGCCTAATCCTAATATCTTAACCAATATGAAAAATATCTAACAATACACAAATGTACGAAAAAATAGCAAATTATTTTAGCAAAATGCACATCAAAAATGCAGATGACCAAGTGGCTTATAAATTGCCACAAAACCTTAATAATAATAAAAATTCATAACACAAAAACATATCTACATACAAATAAATGATTTTATCAAGCAGGTAATAAACTTACCCTGTGGGGGACCACTAGATTCCAAATATTGAATAATAATACCAAAATGCGTTTGCGGCCATGTGCCATTTTTCTTTCTATATCTCTCGGCCCTTATCGATAAATGTAATCTAGGGAAGTGAAACATACCGAAAATTAACCAAAAATGAAATGTGGGTAAAGGAAGATAACTCTATAAATAAATGTGACAGAACAACTTTGTTTATAAATATGTTATTATTTAAAGAAGCTGATATAGCAACCTGTTCAAGAGAAGTAGATCTAGCCCCATTTTTTCCAAAAAGTTTACTTTCATAATCTATAAAATACCCTGAGAAATAAGACAAAGGGCTACTGTGCAAGCTAATCTAATAGTTTAATTTTACAATAATAATGATTCTGAAATTCAAAATTGTGTCACTTTCACTTATAATTTAAAGCATATTTTTTTACAGAATTTCTGTCAATATTTTTGGTATAAAACTTAATATAAATCCCTTTTTTGAATTTTACTGTTCAACTAAGAAACATAGGCTTGAGTTTAAAGGCTCTCTTAATTTGAAGAAATTTGTTGTGACTCGATCTTGGTCACACTTTATAGAATATAAATATATATGATCAGTACTATTTATTTAATAATTATATCAATTTTCAGAAAGATTATTGAAATTGTATAAACTATGTTTTATTGCATTAAATATAATCAGAAGTGTTTAAAAAAATTCTACTAGGAATGATCCCACATATAAAAATTACATGTAGTATATTTCATTCGCCAGATATAATTTCTTTCAATATAGCTAGATTTTTAATTTTACATGTAGGTGTCAAATTATCCACATTTCTGAATTGTTTTTTTTTACTGCAGTAATATTTTGTCTTTTAATATTTACATTTAGTCCTTCTCTGAAAAATAGGGGGGGGGAGTTTCTCTTCTTTATATTATCATAACATCGTTATAAATCGAGTTTCGTTTATTTTATTTTTAATTTTTGTAAAGTAAACTCCTTGTTTAATTTTTATGCATTTTGCTTGGTTTTTTTTTTACTGGTGATATTAAGGGGAGATAACCACTTGCACAAATCGGCATAAAAACCACCGCTTCGGTACGAAATCAATTTGACGTTTGCGTATCCAACATTCTATTGCCGAGATATTCATATCGAGTGTTCGTCTTAATGAGATGCTTTATTAAATTTAAATTCAGCCCATCATTTTTAGTTTCCTCGTTAATATTTAGATTTTTCGTTCAGGAGACTTGACAATTTTCACCCAAACTCCAAGTTTGCAGATAAAATAAAGAATACAGGACTTTGATTTGGTGTGTGAGCTTTGACGAGAATAATCTATGGATACTCAAGATTAGTTAGGTCAATAAGTTTTTATTACGACAATAGTATTCAGTGAGTTAAAATGAGGTTCGTCTCATCCGTTTTTTTACTGAATTTACACGGTCACGTGACTCTATTGTTGCTGATAAACTTGGGGTCAAACCGTGACCTGCTTTCCAACTGAAATGGTAAATGGTAAACCATTTCGGTAAATGGTTTACCTAAGTATAAATACGGTGGAGAAAACCGATCCAGTTATAACTTCAGTTCATATATACTTATCGTTGTTATAAAACACATTCTTATAGCAAAACACTAAGGATTACACAGTTATAGTTTAACATCAAAGCCTGACCGCTCGGTTTTCGTTACAGTGGTGGCAGCGGAGGCACGTACCTACATTTTTATATTCTTACAATAAGTTTAATAATAATTTAAGATAAGACATAAATAAAAATAAGTAAAATGGATAGCGCGGAAAATAAATTTGAAACACCTAGGTTAACTGCCCAGGGTAGACCAGTGCTCCCCCGATCTCGGTCCTGTGAAATTTTCCATGATCTGACGCCGACCGGAGAGATAAGCATAAGAGTGAACCAATATCAATGGCCCTCACAAGAGAATACAGATAGATACGAAAAGGATGGTATACATCATACTGACAAAAGGCCATTGTCAGGAGGTCTATCACCATCAACGAAAGTGGCCATTGACCAAGCGAAAAATAAGGAAGTTACAAATAGGGCAACGGTTGTGCATTTGGAACCAAATGCGACGTGGCCGGTAAAACAGAATCTTGGTGAAGAGTCAAGCACTCTTTATAACCATGCTGCCAGGTCTAGGTATGGGTTTTGGAGTCAGAAAGCAGAGGGTTCTACTATAGCAGGGGGTACTGCTATAGCAGAGGGTTATGCTGAAGCAGAGGGAACTGCTGAGGCAAAGGGTTCTGCTGAGGGAGACTCCGGGAATACAAGACGAGTCATGACGTCTTGTGAATCCAGAAGGGATTCGGGAGATTTACCTAGGACTTTGGACCGGGACGTACTCCATAATATGGGGGCAACGTACCAAGCATTACCTTTGACGTCCCGCGGACGATTCAGAGTTGGAGTTAACAGGACCGACCATGAACACCGTACTGATGAAATTACCAGTAAGTTTAATTATTCTGGCATTATCAATAAACCAAATTTTGAGCGTGATTGTGATATAAACTTACAAAATACAAACTGTTACAAAAAGAAACCAGTACTTTATGACGGAGAGACTAATTGGGAAGACTATTTAGTTCAGTTTGAATTAATTGCAGCAATTAATAAATGGTCTGACCTAGAGAAAGCTTTAGAATTAGCTACTAGCTTAAGAGGTTCCGCCCAAAGTATTTTAACCAATTTAAGACCAGAGATGCGGACCAATTTTGTACAACTGACTGCCGCTTTAGCGTCACGTTTTCAACCAGAAAACCAAGCAGAAATGTACAGGGCGCAAATGAAAAGTAAAATACGCGGACGCACGGAACAAATACCTGTATTAGGCCAAGACATAAAACGTCTAGTAAGATTAGCGTATCCATCAGCTCCAATAGAGGTTAGGGACTATTTAGCACGTGATTGTTTTATTGATTCTCTAAATGATGCTGACATGGAATGGGCTATTTTCCAGGCCAAAGCAAAAAATATTGATAACGCAATTCAAGTAGCTCTTGAATATGAAGCCTTCCAAAACAACAGACGTAAATACTGTAAATGAATATAATAATTTTGATTTGAATAGGGAAATTTATTTGTCTGAACAAAGTGATGACATTTCAGGTCGTCTTTCAAAAAAATTCCTTATAACAGAAATAACAACTTAATTCCAAGAAAAGTGGTAGACCAAATGACTGGTCGGGGAAACTTTATGTAGCTGAAACTGAGTATTTTAGCTTAGACTAATTATGGTTTAGAAGAGTCCAATAATTTTGAGAATTTCAGTCAGATACATATATTCTGATAGTTTATATGTAACGTTAATTGTCAATGTCTTTGACATGAAATTAAATCGTTTGATTAATACCAGGTCCATTGTTAGTGGTTTTTTTTTGTTTTGTTATTCATCCATGAATAATACCATGACCAAGATTGTGAAGACAGTGTTAACCAATGCACGTAGTGGTTTACCCCTGGCTAATGGCAGCGTAGTTATGCCGATGGGGACTGCTGTATTACCAACACAGTCTAATAAATACTGGTTATCGTGTCTCATTGTTGCAGACATAGATATACTTGTATCAATGATTATTGAGTTTGATTTTTAAAGATAAAAGTCCATGTATATATTGGATAAGGGAAAGAGTTTTTTTTTTTAATCAAATGTCAATTTATTTTAGATTCTTATTGATATTGTTTACATTTGTTGATTGTTGTGTAATATGTAACTTCTTTTCAGGAAATTCATTTGTATAATAGTGCTCTATGAACATTCGTCCCGCTGAGAATATTTGATGGTGCTCTATAAACATTTGTCAGAATACACATAATTATTTCTGATGCAAGAACATTCATAACGCGAAGTAGAAGTGTTGCTGCTTAATGAACATTCGTCTAGAACGTCTAGTGAAGAAGATGTGTCGGTGCTCTATATAAACATTTGTTAAAATAAGCAAAACTCGTATTTTATGAACTGTCGTAATGAGAAAAAGATGTATTGGTGTTTTATGAACATTTGTCAAGTGAAGAAGAAATGTCTGTGCTTTATATAATAATAAACATTCGTAAATAAACAGAACTCGTGTTTTATGTACAATCGTTATGTGAAGAAGAGATGTTGGTGATATATGAACATTTACAAGACTAAGGATCATAAAGAACATTGCGGAAATCAAACTTTGCGGGAAGACGAAAATGAACAATGAACACTCAGAAGATTGTATTATATTTGATCAAATATAGTTTTATAATTTTGAATATGTATGTTATAGAATGTTTAAACTTTTAATGACAGATATGGGAGAACTTGTTTTAAAATTTTAGGGAATGTCTTTTCATGTTTGAGGGCAAACATTATTTTTCAAAGGTGGGGAGAGTGTAACGAAATGGGGGTTCCTTGATATGGAACTTGTTTTCCCTAAAATTGTGTGATGATGTTGTTAAAACCTTACCGTTTATTGACTGTTTTTATTATATATTTCTTGTGTAACTATGTTTGTTAACTTTTTATTATTCTTGTCCATGTTTTTACAATCGGAACAGCTGTGCATTGTTTTACTTCAAATGAAGTACACCAATGACGTCATAACCTATTTTTGTTATGACGTCGGCTCTGGGTTTGGTAATTTAGGTAAAAATGGTAAGCCGAAATGGTAAATGGTAAACCATTTCGGTAAATGGTTTACCTAAGTATAAATACGGTGGAGAAAACCGATAAGACTTTAGTACGATTTTACCCTGGGCATATAACACGTTGATTCCAAGCGATTAGTTAGAATTCCAGTTACTAGAATAATTCGATCCCGTTACCAAGCAGACGACCAGATAGCCATGACAGAGCAGAGTAGGTCCGTACTCTTGTTGGTTTGCTGATTTCCTTACGAATTACCTACGAAATTATTGTACCAAGTTAAACTTTATCCGTTGACAATTGAATTTAATATTACCATTTACCGATTACTAAGTATAGTTGAAGTAATCTTTCTGGGGACATTTTCATTCCGCTATCCATTTTTACGCGTTTCCCGTTAGGTAGTTATTTAATATTTATCTGTTAAAGTTGTAATATTGTGAAGTTATTTAATATTTATCTGTATTGTGACATTTAATGCCTTTTTAAAGTAAATACAAGTTGATTTTTAATTTAACTAGTCTATTATTCTTACAAAAACAGAACCAAACTAAGATCTATCAGAATACCACAACGTACCACAAAACCTATACAGAACCAGCTGTAGATCTACCAGAATACCACAAGTACCACGATACCAGAGTACCACGCTACCAAAGAAGGGTCGCCAGTTATAACTTCAGTTCATATATACTTATCCATGTTATAAAACACATTCTTATAGCAAAACACTAAGGATTACACAGTTATAGTTTAACATCAAAGCCTGACCGCTCGGTTTTCGTTACAATATTGTTACCACCAGAGACATGAACACAATTAAAAAACGATTTATTTCAAGGTGCAACGTATACTTACCCCGCGCATTAAAAGCGAATAAGGAACGAATAAGTAACAGGGTATTGTCCGCGCGCTGGAACGGGTACATGTACGCTAATAGAGTCATTTTATCTCTGAGAAGACATTGTTACCACTAGAGACATGGACACAATTGAAAATCTTTTTCTAAAAGGTGCAACGTACAACAAACGTATTATAAGTGAATAGGTAACGAATAGGTAACGAATAGGTAACGAATAGGTAACAGGGTATTAACCGAGCTCTGGAACGGGTACATGCGCTCTAATAGGGTCATTTCTTCTCTAAGAACACATTGTTACCACCAGAGACATGAACACAATTGAAAATCCTTTTCTAAAAGGTGCAACGTACAACAAACGTATTATAAGTGAATAGGTAACGAATAGGTAACGAATAGGTAACAGGGTATTAACCGAGCGCTGGAACGGGTACATGCACGCTAATAGGGTCATTTCATCTCTAATTACACATTGTTACTACCAGAGACATGAACACAATTGAAAATCCTTTTCTAAAAGGTGCAACGTACAACAAACGTATTATAAGTGAATAGGTAACGAATAGGTAACTAATAGGTAACAGGGTATTAACCGAGCGCTGGAACGAGTACATGCGCGCTAATAGGGTCATTTCATCTCTAATTACACATTGTTACCACCAGAGACATGAACACAAGTGAAAATCCTGTTCTTAAAGGTGCAACGTACAACAAACGTATTATAAGTGAATAGGTAACGAATAGGTAACAGGGTATTAACCGAGCGCTGGAACGGGTATATGCACGCTAATAGGGTCATTTCATCTCTAATTACACATTGTTACTACCAGAGACATGAACACAATTGAAAATCCTGTTCTAAAAGGTGCAACGTACTTCAAACGTATTATAAGGGAATAGGTAACGAATAGGTAACGAATAGGTAACGAATAGGTAACGAATAGGTAACAGGGTATTAACCGAGCGCTGGAACGAGTACATGAGCGCTAATAGGGTCATTTCATCTCTAATTACACATTGTTACCACCTGAGACATGAACACAAGTGAAAATCCCTTTCTTAAAGGTGCAACGTACAACAAACGTATTTAAAGCGAATAAGTAACGAATAGGTAACGAATAGGTAACAGGGTATTAACCGAGTGCTGGAACGGGTACATGCGCGCTAATAAGGTCATTTCATCTCTAAGAACACATTGTTACCACCAGAGACATGGACACAATTGAAAATCCTTTTCTAAAAGGTGCAACGTACAACAAACGTATTATAAGTGAATAGGTAACGAATAGGTAACGAATAGGTAACAGGGTATTAACCGAACGCTGGAACGGGTACATGCGCTCTAATAGGGTCATTTCGTCTTTAAGAACATATTGTTACCACCAGAGACATGAACACAATTAAAAAACGATTTATTTCAAGGTGCAACGTATACTTACCCCGCGCATTAAAAGCGAATAAGGAACGAATAAGTAACAGGGTATTATCCGCGCGCTGGAACGGGTACATGCACGCTAATAGAGTCATTTTATCTCTGAGAAGGTATTGTTACCACTAGAGACATGGACACAATTGAAAATCCTTTTCTAAAAGGTGCAACATACAACAAACGTATTATAAGTGAATAGGTAACGAATAGGTAACGAATAGGTAGCAGGGTATTAACCGAGCTCTGGAACGGGTACATGCGCTGTAATAGGGTAATTTCTTCTCTAAGAATACATTGTTACCACCAGAGACATGAACACAATTGAAAATCATTTTCTAAAAGGTGCAACGTACAACAAACGTATTATAAGTGAATAGGTAACGAATAGGTAACGAATAGGTAACAGGGTATTAACCGAGCGCTGGAACGGGTACATGCACGCTAATAGGGTCATTTCATCTCTAATTACTCATTGTTACCACCAGAGACATGGACACAATTGAAAATCCTTTTCTAAAAGGTGCAACGTACAACAAACGTATTATAAGTGAAAAGGTAACGAATAGGTAACAGGATAATAACCGAGCGCTGGAACGGGTACACGCGCGCTAATAGGGTCATTTCATCTCTAAGAAGACATTGTTACCACCTGAGACACGAACACAATTAAAAAAACGATTTATTTCAAGGTGCAACGTATAACCTGCGCATTAAAAGCGAATAAGGAACGAATAAGTAACCGGGTATTATCCGAGCGCTGGAACGGGTAATATGCGCTAATAGGGGTATTTCATCTATAAGAACACATTATTACCACAAGAGATATGAACACAATTGAAAATCCGTTTCTTAAAGGTGCAACGTACAACAAACGTATCAAAAGCGAATAAGTAACGAATAGGTAACGAATAGGTAACAGGGTATTAACCGAGCGCTGGAACGGGTACATGCACGCTAATAGGGTCATTTCATCTCTAATTACACATTGTTACCACCAGAGACAACAAAACAATTGAAAATCATGTTTTAAAAGGTGCGACGTATGATACACGTATTATAAGCGAATTATAAGCGATTGATGGAACGAATTAAACAAGGTAATAGCATGCTCCGAAACGATGTACACCCTGCGAACATGTTTAACCCCACCACATTATGTTAGTATGTGCCTGTCCCTAGACAAGAGCCTGAAATTAAGAAATTATCGTTTGTTTTTGTGTTACATATTTGTTTTCCGTTTATTTTTTTGTATATAAAATACGGCCGTTAGTTTTGTTGTTTGAATTGTTTGAAATTGTCATATCTGGGCCTTTTATAGGTGACTACACGGTTTGGGCTATGCTCATTGTTGAAGGCCGTACATTGACCTATAGTTGATAGTTTCTGTGTCATTTTAGTCTATTGTGTGTTGTTGTCTCATTGGCAATCATACCACATCTTTTTTTTTATGCAAGCGCTAACACGGTGATTTAATCCCTTTTAACCAAGATCCATCTTCAAACATACGGAAATAAAGCAGTTGAAAGGTAGAACGTATAAAAATCAAATAAGGAACTCATATAAATAGGTCATAAAAAGATCATTTTACCTCAACAAATTTAGAACTATTACCAGATATAAGAGTATAAACAACAAGAAGTAATTGTAACAGGATGCTGTTACGAAGTCTCCCAAATAAAGCTCCCATAACTCGCTATTCATATGGTCCCATGTTCATTTGATTTGAGTTTTGTCCCATACAAGAATATATATGGCTTACTGGTGGGGATCTCCACCATTTACAAGTATTCAAACAGGAGGGGGTGGTGGTGACCCCCAGGGACTTTACCTACATTTCATTTTATTTGTTTTATTGTCCCTTACAAGAATATATATGGTTTAGGGGTGGGGATGTTGACCGTTTACAAGTTTTCCAACAAGAGGGGGTGGGATGACCCCCTCAGGACTTCCTTTTTATCTCATTTTATTTGTTTTATTGTCCCCTACAAGAACATATATGGTTTAGGGGTGGGGATCTGAACCGTTTACAAGATAATAGTACATTCTCAAATTGAACGGGGTGGGGGTGACCCCCAGGAACTTTTATTTAATTTCATTTGATTAGTTTTATTGTCCCATACAAGATCTTGACCGTTTACAAGTTAAAAGCATATTCTCGAATTGAAGGGGGTAGTGATGACCCCCGGGGACTCCCCTATATTTCATGTGATTTGTTTTATTGTCCTTTAATCATTTATGAAGACTGCATGTATCTATCACTTACAGTTTTCAAGTTATATTCATTTGAAAATTTTAGAAAATAAAATCCCATAGGGTTTTTATGGTAAACCCCTCCCTTCTTTCTACCCCCCAAAATACCCCTTAATAGACCCCAATGCACAAATGAACGATGGATGGCTCGCCTAGACATATTAGTCTAACATTTTATGAAACCCTAAGTAAATCTGACAAGTAGTTTTGGAGAAATGCTGCAGACAAGTTCATTTTTAAAGTGGCGGAAGAAGAAGAGGAAGAAGAGGAAGAAGAAGAATAATAAAAATAATAAGAACTGAGCAAAAACAATAAGTCTCCAAACTTTGTTCGAATAGGTAACGAATAGGGAATAGGGAATAGGTAACGAATAGGTAACGAATAGGGAATAGGGAATAGGTAACGAATAGGTAACGAATAGGGAATAGGGAATAGGTAACGAATAGGTAACGAATAGGGAATAGGTAACGAATAGGTAACGAATAGGGAATAGGGAATAGGTAACGAATAGGTAATGAATAGGGAATAGGGAATAGGTAACGAATAGGGAATAGGGAATAGGTAACCAACTTGACGTCCATAATATCCTTTAACTTTACGTTCCGCTATATAGATGATGTTCTCTCACTAAATAATACAAAATTTGGTGACTATGTTGAACGAATCTACCCCCATCGAACTAGAGATAAAGGATACTTCAGATACAGGCAAGTCTGACTCATATCTTGACTTATATTTAGAAATTGACAATTGGTTGAAAACAAAACTTTACGATGAAAGAGATGATTTCAGCTTCCCAATTGTGAACTGTCCATTTTTATGTAGCAACATTCCAGCAGCGCCTGCATACGGAGTATGCATCTCCCAATTAATACGATATTCCCGGGCTTGTATTTCCAATCATGATTTCCTTGATAGAGGGTTGCTGCTCACAAGGAAGCTATCAAACCAAGAGCTACAAATGGTGAAGTCGAAATCATCCCTTCGTAAATTTTATGGACGCCATCACGAGTTGGCTGACCGTTATGGATGCTAACCGTTTCACAGATAATATCGGATATGTTTCTTATGTCGTCACTACAATACCCTTCCCTTTTCACGAATGTAACCTACCGAATTATACTATTTACCGGATTTTATAACATAAGAAATACGACGGATGCCACATGTGGAGCAGGATCTGCTTACCATTCCAGAGCACCGATATCACTCCCAGTTATTGGTGGGGTTCGTGTTGCTTAGTCTTTATTTTTCTATGTTGTGTTATTTGTATGTATGTTGTCTGTTTATTCTATTTTTTTTAGCCATGGCGTTGTGAGATTATTTTCTATCATGGCTATTAGTTTGACTGTCCCTCTGGTATCTTTCGTCCCAGGCTCTTTTGTAGTAAAGCTTTTTATTTACGAGTATCAACATAATACCAATGGTTAGTAAGGAAGGCGAGACATTTCAGGGGTTACACTGGCTTGTTATAAGTTGGTTCATATTTACTTATATACTTTTGATTACAGTAAAATTTGATGCAGAAACGTTATCATAAATAGTAACATTAGAGATCATATATCAAAACTTTCCAACAAGTAACTTGTTATTTTTTAAATGTCGGAGCCCCGCTTGACAGTCTCCAGAATGACTAAAATATTATAAATCCAGTACAATTCCTATGGGGGGGGGGGGGGTCCAGGATTTTGGAAAGGGTGGGAGAAGTTAATGATTTTGAGACCTACTTTAGGCCAAAAAACATAGTAGGAGTAAGTGTAAAATGCACTTTTTAAACGGTTCCTGACTTTGGGCATGTATATTTAATAGCTGATGTAAAGTGTAAGGTTTAAACATTTTTGATGCCGTATTCTCTCTATAAATTGTCTATTATAAAATGATTGGATAAATCCAAAGCTATGTACTAATTTATTTGATGTCGATTTGTTAGTAAAAATGGACATGGAAAATTCTCGGTTGTTGTATGTTTAGTTTGTATGACCTCACATATTTCTTGTATTGTTGTAAACAAGATATACGCCGAGCTGTTCAATGAAATTTACAATGCAACCAACACGATTTATGAAAGGCAAACAAGCAATTTTTATCAAAATGTTTGGTCGAAATGCTTCACCCAACAAGGAAAGTGAGTTGTTCCAAATCAACCAAAGGCTACGACTGAATCTGAAATGACCACGAATTTATGAATGATGGTCGACAAATGGAGACTTAAAGGCCACACGAAGCAGGCAGGTTGCAGTCGGACCTTGAAAAAAGTATTCAATATATCAGTTCGGCGAAACAGACATTCTGACATTATAGGGGATTTACATTCAAACCCCCGGCCCCAAAAAAATACGCCCGTTTATTATTCATCATGTTCATTTAATCCTAGATAATTCTGTTGGAATTTTTTGTTTTCCTTCCAGATACGACAAGAATTGTTTTTAAGGCAAAAATCTGGGTAAGAATATTTTCTCTTAAACACCTCAGAATGCCCCTCAAATCAAATGTGCAGTACCTTAGACTTTATGTATAGTTTACTGACTGGGGATCATTATTCAGCTATGTTATTAATAGGCTGGGTCGTGTGGGGTTCACATGTTTTCGTAGGTAAATAATATTGGTGTGAAACTTTTTTTTTCATGAGAGTGTAATAGAGTGTTACTTTCTATTTGGTGGAATATTGAAAAAGAAGCTCAAGTCTTTATCGCTTTGAATGTGTCATGCTTGTCACCCTCAGCATAAGCAATGTGTTACTATAATTTGAATTTCAAAATGACTGAGTGACGTTTTTTTGACGCACTGGCCAAGTTAACTCCACCGTAGCGAATCACATGACTTGGACAAAACCAATAATATATTACAGTAAATACGAGTAAAATATATCTTTATAAGTAAACAATTGTCATGTAAAATCATCATACACGGGATATGGCAAATTTCACGAAGTCTAGTCAAATAAATTATAATAAAAAGGCCAAACAAAAGGGGGGGGGCGTAGAGGGCGTACACTGTAGGAATGAGGTCTCTAAGATCGAATAAGAATATGTTGTGTGCGTCTTGTTAAATTAAGTCTTTTTGTGCTAACCGGTGAAAAAGTAGGGGGAAAATCAGTTTTTTTCTCCTCCCCCACTTTAAAATAGGGTAAAATTATTAATATCAAGGCACTGGCTAAGGTTACATGGGGAAAACAGTGCCTAATAACAATCTTCCTATCTCGTCCTAGCTTTAAAGCCTTTACTTACACTCAGGGGCTTTAATAGTCTTTAGAGCTTTTAAAGAGACTATTTATTGAAATAAATCCGCAATTTATTTATATCCAGTCCGATAATATTTGCTATTAGAATCGCCATACTCGAAAAAAGCTTCCGGTTTTAATTTACGCTGAAAAAATGACAAAGTGAAGGCCAGATTACCAAAATGTCAACAATTAACTATAGCAAGTGGGATCACATTGAGGTAACATTGTAAACATTTATATGATATACCAGAAAATTTAGAAATTATATCTCAAATAAACAAACAGACATAAATTTCACCTTTTTAGTGGCTCAAAAGTATGCCGGGCATGGCCAAAACAGAAACGACCGAAAGAGACACAAAGCAAAATTCAATAAAATTATTTTAACAATATTTTTTTGTTAATTTGGTTATATTCTACATGCTCAAGCACTCTACACCTATTAGTATATGTAATGCTTTGTAACTGTACTGTTCTGACTTCTTAAAACAAACAGTGGAAAGTTCTAGAAATCCAAACATCCATGATCATGATGATTGAGTATGTTTAATTATGTATGTTTTATTATATATACTGCCTTTCTGATGTAAGAATGAACATTAAAAAATGAGATGTTGGTTTCACGTTGTGAGTTAATTTGAATTATTTCAGATCTCTGATGATGAAGACGACACTCATCCAAACATTGACACTCCAAGTCTCTTCAGATGGCGCCACCAGGCACGTGTTGATAGAATGGAAAAATCAAAGAAAGAAAAAGAAGATTTAAATAAAGGATTGACAGAGTAGGTTTAAGTTATTATTACGTCTGTCTGAAAAGTCACAGAATCAAGACTTTGGCATGCTTTTGAAATTTTTTTTAGGTCACGACAGTCTCCGCTTGGGACGCTTTTTCTACCCTTCAACTTAATGCTAAAAATCCCTACCTTATATGAATCGATTCAGTGAATATTTTCCTTTAACACTAAACTAATTTCATAATCCCCACAGTGTTCCTCTTCACGGTAATCTACTCTCAATTCACTAAACCATGTCCAAAAGTTCAACTACCATCTTTTCAATGTATCTACTTCTGGTTGTGGGCAGAATGCTATCTTTTTAAAAACGAAATGATTCTGTAAAATTACCAGTTTATTATTTTCATTATCAATATATTTTTAAAGATGAAATTTCACCGAAATAAGTACATTTATCGTTGTTATTAAAAAAATCAGAAAGTCAGAAACTAATTTGAATGAATTCGATAATACTAGAGAATTCCCAATGTATATGGTAACTCTAAAGAATTTTATCGATCTTTTATTTTGGAGGTAAAAAACGTATTCAGATTCATAAGAATTAGGGGAAAGAAACTGAGTCATTGAAAACAAAATAAATTTACAGCGATGTCAACCGGAAGTAGATACATTGAAAAGATGGTAGTTGAACTTTTGGACATGGTTTAGTGAATTGAGAGTAGATTACCGTGAAGAGGAACACTGTTGGGATTATGAAATTAGTTTAGTGTTAAAGGAAAATATTCACTGAATCGATTCATATAAGGTAGGGATTTTTAGCATTAAGTTGAAGGGTAGAAAAAGCGTCCCAAGCGGAGACTGTCGTGACCTAAAAAAAATTTCGTTAGCCACCTTCTTCTATTTATATGGATAGTCGACCTTTGTATGGATAGAAACAAGTGCCTGTGTGTTGTATGCATCAGCGGCATAAAAAAATTAGGCATAAAAAAATTAATGTTAAAATCTTTTAGTATTAATTAATAAACATGTTAAAATTAACATAGGCTAGCTGGACAGACTGGTATATATCTGTGCTAAGAGAGTGCATGTAAAATGTTCAAAAGAGAAATACTTCACTTGTTGCATTTTATAAATTTATGAAAGAGATGTGGGGTATGTATATAAAATTATTAACAAATGATCCAATGACTATGTGATTATTATTATTATTAGAAATACATTACATTCATTTTACTTAAATCATGTACATCTTAAAAACTATAAAATGGGAGAGGGGGTCAAATGGATTAATATAACCTACATATCATGTTTGATGAATATTCATTGTTAATTTAAAGCAGTTTTAAACAACTTTTAAAGGGGCACTAGCTGTCAAATGCATGTTCACCGATTTGACTCAAATTGGCATATTTGATTTATAACAATGTACATATAAAACATTTATCCAAATAATAAAAAGACTAAAATGAACAATTTACAGGGCATGGGCCCAATAAAATGTACATGTAGCTTTGTTTCCTGTGTATTTTATTCTAAACATCTAACTATCGAGTTGACTTTCGAAAACCTCCGATTGTCATATAAGCGATATAAACATTAATATAGATAGAAGGCCAGGATTTTTTAATTTGTTGGTTTACCGATCCGTCGACCCGATTTTTCCAATTTCCAGAATAAAAATAAAATTGACTTTTCTGCTTTTTTATTCCCGCCAACCTTAACAAATGCATGATCCCTGAAAAATAATTAAAATACCATTTTTTTATGAAATGAAATGCATTGAACATGTTAATCACTAACAGAATTGATAACACTTTCTGATGTGAAATGAAACTTCCAGTTTACGTTTCTAAAAATAGACAAATCAATAATTTATGACCTTGAAATGTTGTTTGCGCAAATAATTTTGCGGAACGAAACCTGTGTTTAAAACCAATTACACAATAAGTTCGTTTCCCTTATTTGTCACCATATTTTCGTACTACGTTTTTACATTTTTTTCTTTATCAGTTTTCGTGCTTGAAGATCATTATTCACCAAGTTTTCTGGAATTGATTAAGAGCTACTTGAATCTGTTTTTATACGCCCGTCGTCTTTTAGACGGGACGTATTATGGTATAGACGGGTTTATCCAAGTCTTATCTCAAAAACATGTGCGCTGCCATTAAGAGGTCACGTGGTGCGTCGGCCATAGCACTCGTGAATGATAACGCACGTGCAATCAATAACCTATATAGTCTATATAATTATCGGTCATTTATAACGTTTTTGTTCCACATATTTCATGTTTATATGACCATGGCAAGTAACGAAAAATATAGGAAAGGGGGAGGAAATTCTTGTGCTGTTAATGGATGTTCTAATAATCGTCGTAAATTAAATGATTGGAACGTATCAATTTGTGAATTACACGGACAAAATCACGAAGACTGTTCTTGTTTGGTTCCATTTAAACTACATGTTATGCCCGCTAATGAGACAAAACGATTTCAGTGGATAAAAGCTTTAAACAGAAAAACACTTCCAAAGCAAGTATTCGTATGCTCGAATCACTTTCTAGACGGAGCTCCGACGGAACAAAATCCTTTTCCAAAATTAAATCTTGGGTATGAATGCCAGACAACCCCCGGTAGACGTAAACTGTCGAGACAAGAACAAGAGAGTAGAAAAAGAAAACGTTTACTGGAAGAAAGCAGTAGTACCGAGACGTGTGTTAACATTAGTCAGACTGAAGGGGGACCGTCTAGTTCTGAACTGCTTCCAGAAGCTTTTTGTGATTTTAATGTGGTTAATCCACCTACGGCATCAGTTGGAACACAATATGTCGATTCTGATTATATGATTTCACAGGATCACATGTATTCAAAACCCTGGTCGGACACACAAAATACCTTTACTCAAACGAATACGGCGTTGACTGAAGAGAAGGGGGTTCAAGTTAAAATTGAAAGTAGCGCTATGTCCGCAAAAATAAGTATAGTAACGGACAGTGACTCTTTGTTATATACTGGTGTAAGTAAAGAAGTGTTCTTTACGTTAGCAGAGGTTTTGTCAGAAGTAAATACATTTAAATTTCAACTTGAAGTCGCCGACCAGTTACTACTTGTGTTGATGAAACTTAAACTAAACTTGTTGTTTGATGACTTAGCTCGTAGATTTGGAATTTCTAAAAGTTTAGCTAGTAAAATGTTTAATGCTTGGATGCCAGTCCTTGCAGAAAAACTTAAGGACTTAGTTGCATGGTTGCCGAGGGAAACAATTCGAGCATGTTGTCCCGAATCTTTCCGAGAAAATTACCCTCGCACCACTGTAATAATAGACTGTGCCGAAACATTTATACAACGACCTACGAACTTGAAAACTAGAAGTGAAACTTTCAGTAATTACAAGTCGCACAATACCGCAAAATATTTAGTTGGAATATCTCCACATGGACAAATCATGTTTATTTCCAAAGCTTTTGGCGGCAGAGCTAGTGACAAGTTTATCGTGGAAAAGAGTGGATTTTTAAACTATTTATTGCCGGGAGACGAAGTAATGGCAGATCGTGGATTTACAATTGAAGATTTTCTTTTTCCTCGTCGTGTAAAATTAAACATTCCTGCATTTACAAAATGCAAACCCCAGCTTTCGAATGAAGATGTCACAACTACTAGACGTATTGCACATGTACGAATACATGTAGAGCGTGCTATTCGTAGACTGAAAGTGTTTAAAGTTTTAAGTGGAACTGTACCAGTTTCGTCTTTAAAGAACTTTGATGACATTCTTATTGTTTGTTCCGCATTGGTGAATTTGAGATCAGATTTAATACGGGATGTCAATGTAGATACGGATTGAATGTAATAATTACTTGTAAATTGTATTTTTTGTCCTTCATTTTTAAATTTTTTTATTACATTTTTATTCAACCTTCAGGTAGTTTTATTTTGATTAATTGATTTCCATTATAATCATGATAATGGTTGTTATGAACAATGTGAAAGATAGTTGTATACTAAATTATATATATTTATTGGTAATAATAAATCTGTTCATTACTTTTTATTATTAAATTTAATTGTATCGAAATATAAGCATCTGGACTAATCAAAGTAGGAATTACCAGTCTCCTGAAGTGAACTCCTGGGGTAATACATATTTATTACATAACAAGCAATTACGTTAACATGTGAAGGTAAACAAGTCAACACTGTTCGTCTTTCCAACTGTGATTAGCCCTAGTAAATTACACACATGTCTATGAAGTCTTCTTGTCCAAACATCAACATTGCATACCAATATGTTATCTCATTAATATGAGATAATTATCAAACTTAAGAATTGTTTTTCAGACCCAGTATTTACTACATTTAATTATATATAACCAAACATTTAATTCAAAATGTCATTTATCAGGTTTATTAAGTGTGTGGTTTTGCATGCACTTTTACTAAACATGCTAAACAATGACCTAGTGTTTAATGTCCAGTGGTAAATATTACATGAATATTACGATGAGAATATGATACATTCCTTGTACTATTAACCAGTTGAGCTAAGTAAATCAGTGGTTGTCATTGGTTCATGTCTGTCATATTTGGTTTTTGTAGATTATTTTGTGATAAATAAGGCTGTTAGTTTTCTCAATTGAATATATTTTTTTCATAAATAAAATTTGTTCATGTTTGGGCCTTTCATTTACAATGTACATGTATTATGGGTCTTTCTCATTGTTGACAGTGGATATTTGTCTCAATTGTCAATCATACCACATCTCCTTATTTTATTATTATTACAAGGACACATTGTTAAACTCTGAGTCAACTAGTCTTTACTTCTAAACCTAGATGTAAATTGTATATTCTGTAAAAAATACACACATGATGTATACTGTGCTTAGCAGAGATGTCTGACCTGGTAGGGGTTTAAATCCTTAACCTCCTTGACCATACATTGATTTATAAGAACAAATGCTTACAGGGTCAATCTGATTCTTAAGATAAAATGAACAACTAAAAGTTTTAGACCATAAAATTATTATTATTGAAAAACCTATCTCATAAAATTACAAAACAGTCTACTGAAAGTGAGACGATCACTGTCTACTTCATCAACAATTCTGGGAATCATTTTTCTCACATAAAAGTCTTTTAATCTTTGGACTTGTTCACGAACATATTCCTGGTCATAATCAACATTTATTAAAATAAAGTCATCTGGACACCTCCACAGGTACAGTTTGCCTTTTCGAAGCCCAGTACAGTACATAGTCAATTGAATCTGCATGTAATAACCCCGACTTCCTTTGACTTTAATTTGATAATGTCCTTCTGTGGTTTTAATTACATCATATTTCCCACCATTTATTAGTTCTTCAAGTGTATTCCATTTTGTTGGAACTGGACATTTAACCTCAAGTAATGTGTCACCATTTAAAATTCCATCTGGACTACTAGAAAGCCACTGTTCTTCAGTTGAGACATACATGCCAGTATCTATAATAGTATTTTCCAGTGACCTTAGGTGCTCTTTAGCCACAGGTTCTTGCTGCGTACCATGTCTCGTATATTTGTTCCCTGTAAATTTGGGATGCAAATGTTCCCTAATAAATGATGTTGCATCAGTCGTGTCTTTAATTGGCACTTTAGTTGCACTGCTTGCAGTTATGCGCAATTTCCTTGCATCTTTCCATAAAACACTGCTACTTTGACCTTTTGTTCCATGTTCCAAGTTTTTCCTTTTTGTGTCATTAAGTTCAATATATTTATTGAAAAAGGTATAACATTTCCTACATGAACTAATAGAAGTATGTTCACCGTGCTCCTCTTGGATTATCACGTTAGACATAGGTGTACAATTAAAACTTTTGTAAACAGTTGTTCCTTTTATTTCGAACAGTTTGGATATAGGTGAATTCTTTATAGCTGCCTTAAATTCTGCATCTGATGAAAATAGAGGAGTGTCACGAACACTTGGCACATAATCTTCATTATTGTCCATAACAGATTCACCAACCTTGGGCTTCTTAAATGTTATATTGGAGAGTGCCTTTGGTTCAACATTCCTTGTGGTCCCTTTATTCCATTGAGCACTTTCATCAGTGCAGGCAATCCCAGTAAGACTATTTCTCACAGCATGTTCCAACTTCCAAAGAAGAGCCCCAACATGACTACACGCATGACATCGGCCTGCCATACACGAACACCATCCATTTTTCACTGTGCCATCTTGTGTAGAATGCACATATACACTGTTCATTCTCGATACTGTTTGAGAAGAACGTACTTCTGCCCTCATTAAAAACGTATTGTCAGTATAAACATGGTGCGTAATAGCTCCGACATTTCCACTTTGAAAGTAATTATAACTTTGCAAGCTTTTGAAATTTTTCATTTCTTGACCATCGACAGCTTTTGACGAAATTAAAAAGTTGTACACATCACCGTACATAACATTTGGCCATACCCTCATATCGTCGGCCCATGTTGTTATTTTATCGAAGCCTGGTGGATTCAGATTATTCATTTTAGTTGTATCAACAATAAAATCATGTGTGTTCAGATAGCGTGCTTTCTGTAATGTTTACAATTTTTCACGACCTTAATGGCGACCGGATATCGATGACCTCGTGCGGACATGTGCAATACTAAGGGGGATAATTAGAAAGACCCGTCTATACTGTTGTCCGTCCGTCCGTCGTCCACACTTTGGACAATAACTCAAAAACACTTTCACCAATTTCCATGAAACTTAAGTGAATTGTTTATATCTATTCATGTAAGCTCCCTTTCGTTTTTTTTTAATTTCAGATTTTAAGTTTTGGATTTATGTGGCTTTATTCATAAAAAAGGGGGGATTTTCAACAGTTCGGACAATAACTCAAAAAGGCTTTCACCAATGTCCATGAAACTTTGGTGAATTGTTTATATCTATTGATGTAAGCTCCCTTTCAATTTTCATAAATTTCAGATTTTAAGTTTTGGATTTATGGGGCTTTATTCATAAAAAAAGGGGGATTTTCAACACTTCGGACAATAACTCAAAAAGGCTTTCACCAATGTCCATGAAACTTTGGTGAATTGTTTATATCTATTGATGTAAGCTCCCTTTCAATTTTTATAAATTTCAGATTTTAAGTTTTGGATTTATGGGGCTTTATTCATAAAAAAAAAGGGGGGATTTTCAACACTTCGGACAATAACTCAAAAAGGCTTTCACCAATGTCCATGAAACTTTGATGAATTGTTTATATCTATTGATGTAAGCTCCCTTTCAATTTTTATAAATTTCAGATTTTACATTTCCGTGTTATGAATTTTTATACTTAAAAAAGGGGGGATTTTCCAATTTTGGGACAATAACTAACACTTTCACAAAATTTATGCAACTTTGATAAATTGTTTATATCTATTGACATAAGCTCCCTTTCCATTTTTATAAATTTTAGATTTTACGTTTTCTTAAAGGGAAATTCCGCGATTTTTTACTTATCATCTAATTATGTTCATCTTAACATAAAAAACACATTTGCAAAGTTTTAAATTTATATTCCTTCTAATAACGGAGAAAATCAAGTATTTGTAACTTTTTTGGTTGAATTCTCGAGTGGGTCGTGACGTATTAGCCCGATTTATTGAATTCTGGGAAAAAATAAAATCTGTTTAACTCTTATAGCTTATCGACAATATACGTAATTAAAAGCGCACAGCTGACGAATGGTCGAAGTTATAAACCACAATATAAGAATGAACGAAAGTGAATATGCATATATATACCGTTTTGTATTGATTGAATTAAACTCCTATAAAATTATCTCTAGTAAATGTTTTTGAATAAATTTAATTAATTATTGTTGAGATTTTTTTCATAAAATATTTATTGAACATTTTTACTGATATTGAACTGAAAATATTTCAGTTCTATTTACCGTTATTGTTTTGATAATCATTTCAATGCAACTAATGTGTGAGCAGAGTGTGTATATTATTTTGTAAAGGTCACTGTATATTTCTCGGCTTGAGGTCAATTCGTTTACCTTGTAGCTATTTAGCCGCAGGTGTGAGTTCAAGCGTACACAGGTATAAATGTTGTTATTTGGAAAGGATAAATAGAAAGGATTAGAGTATATGCTGTCATGATGTTAATACACTAAGATTAAATACACGATGAGAATAAAGATACAATAATTAAATTGTGTAAATTAATTGAAAATAAAATTCAGATTCGTAATTCCGAAAGTGTATAAAAATAAAAGGAAACAATTTTTGATTACTTTCTTAGCGGCAATTGGCGTAAAGATTCAAATATGAAGCAAAAAATAGTAGTTTTAATCTTTAATAAAAACTAAATGCAATATTACCCAATTTGATATACCATTGTACATCTGTTTGATATCATTGACTTTACCGGAATTTCTTAACTTGTATTCAAATCTGGCTGTGTTTAAATGCTAATAACACTATTGCAATTTTAAAGTTTTTAATTGACAAAAAAATACAACATACAACATGCATATTTTTTTTTTAGTTTCTTTTTAACATTTTATTCTTACATAATTAAATTCATTTGACAATCATTTACACGAACTTTTTGTGAAAAGAATACTAATTATCTAAGCTAAGGCATTATATCTTTTGAGGATTTTTGAGGATTTTTTTTTAAATTCTATGATAATAGTTGTGCAATGTTGAACATGATAGCCGTCATT
Source organism: Mytilus galloprovincialis (assembly GCF_965363235.1). Classification (NCBI taxonomy): domain Eukaryota; kingdom Metazoa; phylum Mollusca; class Bivalvia; order Mytilida; family Mytilidae; genus Mytilus; species Mytilus galloprovincialis. The sequence continues at coordinate 6,133,890 of NC_134847.1, forward strand.
AATCCAAATAAGTAATACAGTAGTTGTAATAAAAGTTATACTTTAGTCATGCATTACAGATATTGACGAATTTATAATAGTTCGTTCAAACATCGTTGTTCATGAAACAATCATTATTAATATACATGTAAGTTTCCTGACGTATAAGAGCCATTGAGGATGAGCTCCAGAGAAATCAGACTAGTTGCGTTTCGTTCGTTTGTTTGTTGGGAAAGGAGAGGAAATGCAACCGCTTGTACAGATAAACGACAGAATTACCATACAAGCATTTATAGTCAACACAATCAGAAAGAGTTCCCATCGTTAGACGGGGAATATGAAGGCTTCCAAGAATGAACAAGTGACATGTCTAACTCTGAACAGTTAGAGAACAGACTATCGACATCGAACGCTTGTTCTTGATATTTGAAACTGTATGCATATATATACGTATACGTTTATGATATAGTGATGAGCTCTGACAAAAACTAAATTCCTTCATGGTTATATCTTGCCATACGTTTATATTGGTTTGTAAGGTGATTACTCAAAATCGTTATTTGAAAATCCTGTTTGTGAGATGTAGATTCATTTCAATACAGAAATTTCGTCTATATATTTCACAAGTGTATAACACGGAGAAGCTCTGAAGGTTCATTACTCCCATTTTGTTTGGGTGTGAACCATCGATGTTTACAGCAATATCAAGGAATAAGGTGATGATGGTAGAAAGAACTATGGGCGTCATGTGGCAAATATTACATGCATGTCGGACAATGAGTTGTCAATCTGTATGAAAAGTTTTCCAATACAACCATATTATTGAGAAGGAATGTTTACATGCTATACTCTCGTACTAGTATTACAGGGTTCTTGTGGCGTTCACCTTAGACACACATCGTTTTAACGATGTTTAAAAAAAGACAGAACCAATTTAATGTCATATTTCCCTATTTTTTAAATATAACTAAAATTCTTTTATCTGACAAGAATATCCCTATTTAGCGAACAAGTAATTTATTCTTTTTTCGGTTATTGAATACCAAGAAAGAAAATAAATCCCGAAATTAATTTGAAACTTTGATACTCAAAAGTTTCCCAGCAAAATATTCACATCCCCTGGGGATAATTAGTGTTCGTCCAGTGGCATATATAACAATTGTGATGACGAATTCCTTCCTTTGTTTGAGAACAATCTTATTGAAATATAAATCTGTGATTTTCCTAGGTCCACAGCTTCAATGAACCAAAGCAAAAGTTATACATCGACCTGTATTTAAATCAAATTGGTTCTCTTCTTCTTTTGGTATACAACTGTAGTCTATCGACATTCGATGATTACATACTGTTGGCATACGTTGGCTTGTCTATTTACAACACTTTTACCCCTATTTATTCAAAATATATGTTTTTTTCTTATGTTCAATGTATACACGTATATATTTTAAATTGCGCTATAGTTCCGTAACTTTATATCCAGTCGTATAAACGAATCGTCGGCAAGTGCGTACATTTTTTTAAATCAATATTTCTGGTCTGTTCCAATCTGTCCTTCACTATTGACAATGACTATATATTACATTTTCCCAAATTCACCCTTGGAAAAAATATTTAAATAGATTTTAATTTCATCAAATCTTATTTTTTGGGTATTATTTATATATTATGAATTATATTCTTTACACCAGAAATGTTATTTATAAACAAGCGTATGAGTTTAGTAATGACAAGTAAGACAGAGTTGTATATTATACATCTGATAGTTCAAAATGGAAAGTTATAAGTTATAAGTTATCAGCCGTGTACACTGATCAATACCTGCAGAAGTGAAACGATGCATGAACTTTCAAGCCCGACAGGAAATCGCTTGAATACCTGGACGTGTCACCTCACACCCCTCACAATACCTTTGGAAGTAATACCTTTAGCCATGCTGGTGATCAGATAAGGGAAGATCAAAATATATTTGAAAAAAGTTTATTACTTTAAAGAATTATGAACAAATTAGATTTTCGAAAACAATTTTCACGGAACACTTATTTATGATTTCAACTTTGACTTTTCACCTAATTCCAATATCAACAGTTTAAAAACAACAGACCATGGTAATTTAAAAAAAGTAAGAATATTTTCCGTATCAAGTTAGTTAGTCGTATTAAACAACCGTACGATTGACAAGATATCGACACGCAATTACGACTACATCGGTTACTGTAGTTTTGTTTCTTTGTGGTTTATAGACATATCGTTTTTATTCATCGGGAAAGAAGACAAGATGGCGGATCTCGGAGAATTGATACTCTAAATTTAAAATCGATGGTGATCGCTTATCTAGCGGAATAAAACTTTAATATCTATGAATTTGAACATTTTTATACAGAATGAACATAATATCAATTTTTGATTTTTTTGCGAAGTTTCCCTTTAAGTAATGAATTTTTATACTTAAAAAGGGAGATTTTATGAAACTTTGGTGAATATATTAATGTAACATCCCTTTTGATTTGTATATATATTTCTAGTTGATCATATAAATTCATTTAAAGCATAAAAGACAAGTTAAAAGAGCAACGGGCGTATCATGCGCTAAAGCGCAGCCCTTTATTCTTGTTTGTTAAAATGACGATTTAATTTCGTCTTTCTCCGTGCACCCCCTTTTTTTAACAGGAAATTATTAGACAATGTCATGCGATGTTTATTACAGCTGAGCAATAATATTTCATCGAACTAAAATTTAAGAAATGATGACAAAATAGCATAACAAACATTATTAGAGAGGTGAAATATATATATATTTATT